>NC_064034.1:15326332-15626332 GCF_932526225.1 Nematostella vectensis | reverse complement strand
CCAGGGGCGGGTCCGGTGTCCAGGGGCGGGTCTGGTGTCCAGGGGCGGGTCTGGTGTCCAGGGGCGGGTCTGGTGTCCAGGGGCGGGTCTGGTGTCCAGGGGCGGGTCCGGTGTCCAGGGGCGGGTCTGGTGTCCAGGGGCGGGTCCGGTGTCCAGGGGCGGGTCCGGTGTCCAGGGGCGGGTCAGGTGTCCAGGGGCGGGTCTGGTGTCCAGGGGCGGGTCTGGTGTCCAGGGGCGGGTCTGGTGTCCAGGGGCGGGTCTGGTGTCCAGGGACGGGTCCAAGATGAAGAAGAAGGACCGGACATGAGTTAAGGGCTTTATTTGTTATATGATACAAAACAATGATAAAATCTTTTAGGCTAAAGGCATACGTCGAAGCGAATTTGAACATAATTCAGTCGAACCTGTTGTTTTAAAAATAGATACATACAACGTTTGCGGTGAATTGGTGTCGGGTGTGGTTCTTGTATTATACTTGAACCGAATAAGATTCATGTAAATGAAAAAATAGTTGGAAATAAGCTCGTCTTTGACACGCACCAGTTATTGCATTGATCCGGTTCAAGTTCGGTTCGACGGATTGGTTTGGGTCGACATATGCCTTTTAAGCCTTACAGATTGTATTCTAAAAGGGTGGATATCAGCCCGATCCAGCCCGCGATAGTTAAACTTTCTTCATAAGAACATAAATTCATAGAAACAAAACTAGAGTACCACAAAGTCAAGCTTAGAATGCCCTTACTCTGGAAGGAACGAAGTCTGTTGTATAAAAAAAACACCCTAGGTACAATGCATTTCCAAATAGTATTTTATTATAGATTCTAGCCCTTGCAAGGCTTGATAGAAATTATGGTCTCAAATCTGTTTTAGGTGCCATTCAAGAGCGTTGCTGAAACCAAGTCGACAGGCTTGTTTGACTCTGGGGCTTCAATGTTCAGGAATTCTCTGTTATCTTCAGGTAGTCTCCTCGCCTTTCTAACCTTTCTCGGCTTGGCGTGGCATTTCCTCTGGCATAAGAGACGAAGAAACATAATAACCAATAAAGGTAACACCCCATTGACCTCTACTATAGTTCAAACAGGGCAAACAATGCTCGGCTCCGCCACACTATTTTGGCATTTGACTGGTTACCTTGTATCCTCCGTCGTGTTACAGCGCTGGTCTTGTGAATATCATTGCACGTGTCTTTCAATTATTTATATTCAGGATGAAATTTGTTAAAGTCATCACGCTATGCTACAGTGTCTGCAGCGGCGTTGCTTTTCCAGTGTGCTATCGTTTGGTACATTGTTATCTTTTGGTGGTTTAATTTGCAGGTCCGTACCTAGGGGGTTCGCATCCCCCCCCCCCCCCCCTTCCCCCACACACACACACACACACACAACGCCCGATAGTCCACTTTCGGTTCGCGATACACTTGCTATTTGTAGAAAAAAATTATAAAGCATAAGCGAATTATAAAAAAAAAGACATTCTATATCACTCTGGTATCTCATAAATCTTTAAGTCAAACTTTTTTGTAGCCAAATTCGATAATAATCTCCCCAGGAGAAAATTGGTCCACTTTTTCGGATTTCGCACCCCCAAGAAAAATCCTGGGTACGGGCCTCATTTGGTATATTCTTATCATATACTGTATCGTTTGGTATATTGTAATCATTTGGTTTATTGTATGGTTTGGCATATTGTACATGGTACGTGATCTTGCGATCTAACATATAATACAGGTTATTTGGAGCATTACTGTATAACTGAAAACCTTTGTGTACTTTGCAGTGGAAAGCTGGGAAAATAACAGAGCCATCAAATTAAAGCGCGAAACACACGCCGAATTGCGAGAGGTTGTTGAGCAATTTTACTCAAATATCATGACAAACATTTCGCAGCTATCGCGATGGCATCGCCAGGAACAAAGGGACCTGTTGGCGGCAAGAAAAGCTCAACGAAGACAGCCAAGAGAAGTCAGTACTACCCATCTTAAAACGCTATCATTCGTAAACTTAGATGACTGCTCTGACGAGAAGCAATCGAGCGAATGCTAAAGAATGAAAAAACAAGTTTTGTTCTGCTACTATTACATGTTCTTGCTAGACTAACCTCTAGACCACCTGACACCTGATAGAGGACATCAAAGAATATAATAAATATAATGACCTCTTCCCTTGTCACAGGCCTTGCTTGTTGGTTTGTGGACAAATTTCAACAAATCAGCATCTATAATTGGCCTTAAGAAGTTCAGAACTAAATAAAAGTGTCAAAAGTGCATCCCTCCCATCACACCCCTATAGCTTCCGGGCTGCAACACCCCACCAAATAGCCTGATCCAGTGAAACGCCGTGACACTTATAGTTGATTGCCCATACTTATAATTATGGCCTACTCTTTCTTTTTTTAAATCTTATTTATATCTGTCGACGCAGACCACAAGGTCCGGCTCACACCAGCACACAGAGGCCGTCCGGTTTTCTCCTACATTTTTGTGAACAAAATAAAAGTCTAAAATAATAAGATACCGTAATTGAATAATTGAAGTTGAGATTGATTTTTAGATGCTCGGAGATCGTTACCTTGATGAGAAAAAGTGAGACGAACGATCTCCAAGCGTTTGAAAAATTAGGACTTTGTTGTTTTCCTATATCACTCCCAAAAGCGTGGGATACCTGTGTATTCTTACGCCTGGCCCGCAATCCCGTCCCCAGAGCCCACGTAGGTCACATAGGTAAGATCTTGACTGCTGGCCTCCAGGCAAATCACTCTCAACATCACTGCCGTCAAGTAACAGTTATGGCCGTAAAAGTAAGTCATACGCTATTTATCTTGTATCGATAATGCAAATCATTACCCGCGAACCGGACTGATAAATAGACCAGATAAGAGAGTTTTTTTTACTTTTCATGGTTATAGATCCGACTTAGCTTATTTGTCACCGCTGATAATTTTTAAAAGCTACTTTTATGATTATGATTGTTCACCTTTTTAGAATTTCGCAGTAATTAAGTATACCTATAACTCTATGTACGCTTTGTTTTCTTCTCTTTGTTTTCTTTTTTTTTCTTTTAGGCCGGTGCCATTTTTTGCGTACAAAATGTTCCAAAGATACTGAAAAATAACACATTCCAAAATTCTCCAAAATTCCCCTAGGGAAAGCGGTGAAATCCTGGTGGTAATATTTCGTGATTTCACCATGTTGGCGAGTACTCACGCTTCACTGAAACCACTTGAGATAATGTTGCATTAATTAAAAAGCACATTTATATAATATGTCTAATAAACTAGATTATAGCCGAATATATTGTTGCGCGACCTAACATGTAGTCAATAAACCGTTCTAAACCAATCGATTTCTTTCATGTTTTAATTGTCGTGTCACAAACCATTTTACTGCACTCAGCAAAGGAATTTATTGGTCACCGCTAAATAAACTTCTTGATATTAGCCGAGTGTGCCTTTGTTTTTACAGTATCTCTATGTTGTGTATACTTTGAGAATCTGTGTTTTGTAATTCGCAGTTCTTCGTGGGTATCAAGTATCCATATAACCTCTCAGAGTTGATAGACTTTGTCAATTCTTTATATTTTCATCTTCCAAATGATATGTGGTTCTTATGGACCATATAAAACACGCGTTTGTGCGAATAACTCAAATCTGTAATATTGAAGTATTTTGGTCAACCTTCTGTAAAAAGGCCGTGAAGTGAAAGGCCCGGGTCCAGTGATTTGTGACGTAGATTGAGATGTCAACCATGAGAAAACAGCTTTATTGTGGGTAGCATTGCTATAAAAAAACAATTCCCCAATATTTTGTGGTATTGCCGTCTCTGAATTTTAACGGATTTAAGGAAAATACGTTGTTTAAGATTTTCCCACCAAAACTTGGAATTATTCACTCGATTCAATCTTCTTTTGCGCGGCCAGGAAAATTTTCAAAGATCTATAGAAAATTCAAATTTTAATCAAATTCAGTTCCCTTTTCGGAATATGAAAGTTGATCTATGCTTTGTTTTAGCTAGATTGATTTAAATGAAAGGTTTTAAGAACTTTAAAAGCTGTGGAATTCTTGTTTACATTCTAATGAACATTCAAAGATCTTTCAGATACAAGGATTAAACAGCCATTTATACGCTACACATGAACCACCGCAGGTGGTTGAAATAGATTTATATGTTGTGTAAAACCATCATTTTGTTGAATCCAAATTAGGCTTTAAAACGTCTCAAAAACCTTAAATTTAACCACCTTTTCCAGGAAGGATTTTGGAAATGTTCTTTATATCTATGTAAAAAAAAGTGTGATGTCATTTTTTCACAGCCAAATCATAATTTTACCAACCTCCTTGGCTAGATATAGTTACATATCCTCACCACTCCCTATTGTCATGCCACAGGTATACTAAGTTATGGGAAGCACCCGCTCCTGGCTATGGCAAAAGGGTAGCGATGAGGGTAGTTACATATCCTCACCACTCCCTATTGTCATGCCACGGGTAAACTAAGTTATGGGAAGCACCCGCTCCTGGCTATGGCAAAAGGGTAGCGATGAGGGTAGTTACATATCCTCACCACTCCCTATTGTCATGCCACGGGTATACTAAGTTATGGGAAGCACCCGCTCCTGGCTATGGCAAAAGGGTAGCGATGAGGGTAGTTACATATCCTCACCACTCCCTATTGTCATGCCACGGGTAAACTAAGTTATGGGAAGCACCCGATCCTGGCTATGGCAAAAGGGTAGCGATGAGGGTAGTTACATATCCTCACCACTCCCTATTGTCATGCCACGGGTATACTAAGTTATGGGAAGCACCCGCTCCTGGCTATGGCAAAAGGGTAGCGATGAGGGTAGTTACATATCCTCACCACTCCCTATTGTCATGCCACGGGTAAACTAAGTTATGGGAAGCACCCGATCCTGGCTATGGCAAAAGGGTAGCGATGAGGGTAGTTACATATCCTCACCACTCCCTATTGTCACGCCACGGGTATACTAAGTTATGGGAAGCACCCACTCCTGGCTATGGCAAAAGGGTAGCGATGAATGTATGCTAGAGTGTGTGCACCGTCACCAGGGGAGGTGGTTGGGGCTCCTTTCTCCTACTGTCTGCAGTCTCAGCAAACTGACCCAGAATGAGTCAGGACATTATCATTATATATCCCAGGTTCACGTGGGTATCCACATCCCTAGGGACTATCTTATTGGATAACTCTAGATTACCCTGTGACATTCCAATTACGTAAGTAGTGAGAATAGCAATATTGTTTAGCATGAGAACCAACCCAGGCTTCTGTCATTCAAAATCATTGGGGCATTTTAATTTACAATACGATATATAGCTGTGTGTGCCTTTGTTTTTATCTCAATGTTGTGTATTGGTGCAACTTCCAACTGCTAAATTGCATTTAGGCTTCTGTCATTCAAAATCCTTGGGCCATTTTCATTGACCAGAAGTGAATTGGTTTCAAAGCACCAGATGTTATTCTACCCCCCTTTGGGCACCTAGCTTAAAGGGATTAATTGCTCAAGCCAGCATATTGTATTTCAGTTATCTCTAGTCTTGATTGCTAGCACACGTTCACAGCTTCACTCTATAATTCTTTGTTCTTTTCAACGTTTATATATCAAGCTCATATTTTTCCCGCCCTCCCACCCTGGGCTTTGTGTGAAGGGTGGCAGAGAGGTTTATTATTATTATTTTAGTTTTTCATTTATCAGTTTGTAGTGATTTTATAATAAACTTCTCTTATGCCAAACACAAAACAGTGTCAGTGGTTTATGTTGGGTTGAGGAATTCATTAGTTTTAATGACGCAAGTCCGAAAAGGGTTTAGCAGTTGGAAATTCTTTACATTAGTTTGAATGACGTGCATCAGAAAGGGGTTTAGCAGATGGAAATTTTTGTTCACAGAAGTATTGAAAATTGCAGCAAGGGGTGAAAAGCCCTGTGCAAAGGACCAATATCAGCCAACATTGCTGGCACCACTGTTTCTTTTTTTTTCTTTCGGGAAAAATCACATCTCTTTCACATGCTGTATTGGTATAAGTATTGATTTACTTTGTCCAATAGCGAGGAATTCTGGAAAGGCTCAATAATGAAGAGGTGATAATTGGTGATGGAGGAATGACATATGCACTTGAAAGGCGTGGCTATGTGAAGGCTGGGGTGTGGACTCCTGAGTGTGTAATGGAGAACCCAGAAGCAGGTAGATACCCTTTCTCCTTACACAACAGACTTAGATGATGGATCTTGTAGGTCAACAGCAATGGGGAGGTTGAGATAAACACCCCAACTCAACTGGGGGTTCTCTGAAATGAAAGACAAATTAAAAGAGAAATTAAAGATTTACTACAGCAGAAGGACAACAACAGCAATATTAGGTAGCTTGCACTGAAATCTTGTGTGTGCGTTGTCGTAGACTCCAAGGAGAAGCTACTAAATGAAAATGATCTACTACATGCAGTCGTTTGACAAAAGGTTGTCATCAACCGGCTTTGCGACAAGCCCGCATGTAAGCATGGGTAAAAACCACTGAAGCGCTTAGCTGCAAATATTACCGACTGCATAACTTTAGACTTAGATGGTGTAGTGGTGGCTTGTTGAGGCCACATTTGTAATAACCTGTCACATTTGTTATAACCGCAACATTTGTAATAAGTTAGGCCACATTTGTTATAACCTGTCACATTTGTTATAACCACCACATTTGTAATAAGTTAGGCCACATTTGTAATAAACTATCTGATATCTCAAAAAAGAAACATCGTACGACAGCCAAACTTGGTAGGTGTCATGTAGGTGTCAAGAGGGTGCAACCAGATGGTCACAAGATATGTGACATAATCAAATACATCACCAAACACAAAAATATGCATATCCCATGAAAGAAGCACATATGACAACCAAATTTGATAGGTGTCATGTAGGTATATCAAGGGGGGTGAACGAGATGGTCACGGATATGTGACATCATTGATGATGCAATAAAAAAAACAAATATATCCATATCTCATGAAGGAAACATTATGATGTTACCACTGCTAGTGTCAAGGCAGTGTCAACAAAATGATCACGTGATATGTGACATCATCAATGACGTCGTCAAAGAAAAAGAAATAATATCTCAAGAACTGAGCTTATCAAGGCAACCAAACTGAGAGTAATTTATGTTATTGATACAGTGGAACCCCGATATATACGCGCCCATCTTTTGGGCAAAAAAAATATTATTTTAAGATCCACCACACAGTAAGTCGAGCTCAAAGGCTTAGTTTTTTTTTCTAGAAGGAAGTGCATTGTGATGCCTTGCGTGTGTGTCTAAAAATAGCTTTTTGCCCGAGATAGATGGGCACGTATGTAATGACAGATGGACACTCATATCATTGTAATCACCTGCTATCATTCTTATAACATGATAAGGCGTGCGTTTTATAATTATTGAGTTAAAGTGATTGTTACTTTATTAAGAAATATTTGTAATTACTATTACTGTTGTGAGCACATTGATTGTGAGAATAATAGCTGATTATTATTAATTATCATAATTGCCCCTTGTTTTTACCATGATGTGAGTTAATATGCATTTTGTTGTCGAGAGCATATTAGTCTTTCTTTTACGGGATAAGATATGATCCTTGATGTTTGCCTTATCGATTTGAGTTTGAATAATCGATCATTTTGATTAATTCTGTCGCTACGTCTTCCTTGTCTCTTAGAAAAATCAAATTCTTCTTGTTTATCAGATAACTTAAGGTACTGCCTAAAAGCAGAGCTCCAAACCAGAACTTTGATTATTTTTTGCTGATATTTTTCAAAGATTTATGACTGCTTGTGACGCTAACAATGAAGTCGCACATTACGTGATCTATCTCTTTGATCTGCCTTAACACCTACCTAAGCTACATGATATCCTCTGAGTTTGGATATCTGGCGATGTTTCAACTTGAGATATCAATATTTCAATGTTGTCGTCGATGACGTCATACATCACATGGCCATTCTGTCTCACCTTATTGACTCTAGCGTGACATCTTGCTTGTTTGACAGCCTGACGATGTGTCTATCATGACATATTTTTTATGTTTATATTTCTATCGATTACGTCAAAAGTACATATCACATGACCATTTGGTTGCACCCCCCCCCCCCCCAGACACCTGTACATGACACCTACCAAGTTTGGTTGTCGTACGATGTTTCTTTCATGAGATATCGGATAGTGTATTACAAATGTGGCCTACCTTATTACACATGCGGCGGTTATAACAAATGTGGCAGGTTATTACAAATGTTGCCTCAACAAACCTTTTGTCAAATGACTGTATATAGGTAAACAGCCCCCTATACCCAAAATGCATCCTCAGAAACCCAGGGGTATTTTCCTCTAACGCTTAGGAAAATACCCCTGGGTTTCCGAGGATGCCCAAAATGCTGCTAAAGACACCTTGCTTTAGCTCTGCTTAAAAGGTAATTTAGACAACATAGACAAAAGAGTGAAAAGAGTGAATGAGAAAAGATTGAGTGAGCATTCCCATAGCAATAATTCTATCTGAATGGCTGCTAAAAGGGATACCATTAATTAGAATAGTCATAGCCATTTGCCTATATAGCCAAGTATGGCACTTGTTGAAAAGTGTGTTTTAGTCCAGCAGCTTCATCGTGAATTTCTGAGGGCCGGTGCAGATGTCATACAGGCTTTCACTTTTGCTATGCAAGATAAACCCCTTGTTTCAGCTGGTTACAGTTATAAGGTATTTTACTAATGGTGCAATTGGCAGAGAAATAGGTAAAACTTTCAAGGACATTGAAAATGTAAGCAATATGCAAGTTACCTCTTGCTGTAATGGACACCCTCGGGAAAAAAACATCTAGCATTCATGGTGGGAGTTTCTAAAGGGAGGAGCTAGCCCGGGGGATACCAGGATAATACAGAGCTTAATTGAGCATCAATATCATGTAGAATTCCTAATGATAAGCTTCTTAATGATAAGATTCTAGAATCAGACACTTAACAAATTACTTTTTTTCATACATGGCCATAAAATTAACACCACGAAACCATTTCATTTGACATGATGAATTAAAAGAGTTGGTCGCATAATTGCACATAACCTACATCACTATGTTTGTTGGTGCTTTCAACTTCAGTATTAGCATGACAAAAGGGTGTTCTTTTCCTGGGGGACTTATTGTTTAGTCATGGACTTGTTTTTCTGTTTGAGCAGGGATGCCCCTAATATGGGTGTTGTTAAGACAACTGTACTTGCAATTGCTCTCAAGATTTGAATGATAACTATTTAAGTATTTTAATTATCTGAAATTTAACTGATGTGAGGTACAAGAGGGGGGGGGGGCAGAGGTAAGGCTGTCCCATTAGAATTGGAATTTTACAAAAGGAAATATAAACATTTTTGGATGATAATCACAGACAGGTTTTTTTTACCCCACCCCCTCCCACAATGACAATTATCATATTTTATATCATATGGTTCAACACAAGGTTTGCTGCCACTAGCTATTATTGTTAGTTATTAGTCTAGTATTGCTTGTTGTTAATGTATTATAGTTATAGTATAGTGTAGTTATAGATATTATAGTGTAGTACTGTATAGTACAGTGTTGTGTAGTTATGGAATATAATGTAGTTTTAAAAGTGAGAAAAAAAATTTAGAATGCCTAATACTCAGTAAAAGGACGTAGAGGTATGAATATATGTTAACAATACTGAGCTGGAATGCGTTTCACAAGCTAAGATCTTAGGCGTAACCTTTTCGAGTGACCTAAAGTGGAACGCCCACGTAGATGAAGTTATCAAAAAGGTAAATAAGCGTCTTTACTTTCTACGCCAGCTTAAGCGCGCAAACGTAAAACCAAAGGAGCTCATTCTATTTTATCTAACTTGCATTAGACCATGTACAGAGTACGCATGCGCGCTATTTCATAATAGTTTGCCCAAGTACCTAGCAGCAGATTTGGAGTCATGTCAAAAGCGTGCGCTTAGAATAATATTTCCAGACGACTCTTATGCACAGGCATTACTTGCCTCTAATATCACAACACTACATGAAAGACGTGAGGTCGCAACAAACAAACTCTTTAGCGAAGTCATGGCCAGTCCAAACCACAAACTACATAGGCAGCTCCCTCAGCAGAACTCTAGAATTAATATTAGGAAGAGGAGGGTCTTTGCCATCAAAGCCAACACGCAACGTTTTGCAAAAAGTTTTTTAATGTTCAATGCCTCCACTAAATTTTACGACTAGATATTTAATCAACGCAGTATAGATTTGATCAAGCCTGTAATTTTAGATTCATATTTTAGATTTTTAGATTTTTAAAGTATTTGACTATTGTAACATAACGTAATTCAACCTTCGGGTTGCAAAGTTTTTGAATAAACCTATCTATCTATCTATCGAATATTTCTTTTTTTTTTTTCTTTAAGTGGAATGAGATAAGCCATGCTGGTAGTTTGCTTGCCAAAGGGGTTTCTGGTGAAGGAGAGTTTGCCCTTGCGTCAGGATCCCTGTGTGAGACAGGATCTCTCTTCAGAAAGGGCCTTGCCTCAAAAGAGGAAATACAGCAGAGATTCCGAGATCAGGTTCAAATCTTTGTGGACACAGGGATGGATCTTATCATTGCTGAGGTAATAGTGTCTGAAAATGATTACTATTCTAACTTTAGCAAGATCATTCTACCATTAAATCTTTTGTCATGATCAAAGCAGACTTGCAAAGTTATGTTCATTCGTCAGTTACCTGTGGGAACATTCACGTTAAACATAAGGTTAAGCAACCCATGTCATGGGGCTAATAAATTTATTTTTCACCATTTATATTAATAACCCCAACCTCCCTTTGAGAGTTGGAGGAAAAGAATGTGCCCCAAATACTTTCCTTCACTTTTTATTGTCCATATTGGGAGCCCTGTGTTGGGAGTGTTTAGCAGGGCTGATGCATGACTGCACTTGTTCTTGGGTTTTATTTTGCGAAATCACTTCTTCCCAATAAGGTTTTCGAAAACAAACTGTAGCCTCAACACCACTGTGTCCTTCGTAAGAAAACTGTAGTTTTGCGGTTATTATGGCCTTGGGCTGTGCAGAATAAAGTGTGTGTTTTAGCAAAAGGTGTGGGTTTCCATCACACATTTCAAAATGGATGATTCCGAGCCCTATCTCTCACTTAGAAAAAGCCCTTGAATGGGATCCTATATGAGAGTTCCATTCTGAATTTTGAAATACCCTATAACACATCAGATGCTGAACTCCCCTTCACCTGTGTGGATGAGGTGGCAGCATCCTTGGATTCGGAGGAGTTTGTTTCCCTTATCATAAATATATATAGATGTAAGTCAGGCATGTGTACAAACATTGTTTTGCAGAATCCAGCAATGGCAGCACAGAATTTGTTTATAAAAAAAATTCCATGAGCTAACAGCTATTTTCATACTTTCTAAAGTACATCTCACATGTCCAAGAGGCTGAATGGATGGTTGAGGTGATAAAGGAAAGTGGGATGCCCACGGCAGTTTCCCTGGCAATAAGTCGTGAGGGTGATCGTCATGGCGTGCTGCCAGGAGAGTGTGCTTTGAGATTGGTTCGTGCAGGTATGGTTGATTGGTGATAGCTCTAGTAATGGGATATTGCGAAAGTTAGTTGGTCCCGAAGGACCAAATGGCCCAGTAATAGTTGTGCAGTTATCCAAGATAAAATCATTGTGATGGCGAGATACGTTATGGAGATTGCTAGAAGAAAAGGCTGATCTGCCAGCAAAATGAGGATTGTCATCAATGGAAGACAGCTTAGGGCTTGAAAGACTTGTTTATTTTTTGTATGTAGTTTTCATGAATTAAACCACCTTTTTTAAACTCCTAGCCACTGAAAGGGAGGTTTGGCACTAAGTGGTAAGGTTTGTAATGGCTATGGTGGGATACCCCTAGGATACCCCTGATGGTGATATTTAGTAATGGCTATGACGGGATACCCCTGATGGCGATATTTGGTAATGGCTATGACGGGATACCCCTAGGATACCCCTGATGGCGATATTTGGTAATGGCTATGACAGGATACCCCTAGAATACCCCTGATGGTGATATTTAGTAATGGCTATGGCGGGATACCCCTAGGATACCCCTGATGGTGATATTTAGTAATGGCTATGGCGGATACCCCTAGGATACCCCTGATGGTGATATTTAGTAATGGCTATGACGGGATACCCCTAGGATACCCCTGATGGTGATATTTAGTAATGGCAATGGGGGGATACCCCTAGGATACCCCTGATGGTGATATTTGGTAATGGCTATGACGGGATACCCCTAGGATACCCCTGATGGTGATATTTAGTAATGGCTATGGGGGGATACCCCTAGGATACCCCTTATGGTGATATTTAGTAATGGCTATGACGGTATACCCCTAGGATACCCCTGATGGTGATATTTGGTAATGGCTATGGGGGGTTACCCCTAGGATACCCCTGATGGCGATATTTAGTAATGGCTATGGCGGATACCCCTAGGATACCCCTGATGGTGATATTTGGTAATGGCTATGGGGGGACACCCCTAGGATACCCCTGATGGTGATATTTAGTAATGGCTATGGCGGATACCCCTAGGATACCCCTGATGGTGATATTTGGTAATGGCTATGACGGGAAACCCCTAGAATACCCCTGATGGCGATATTTAGTAATGACTATGGCGGGATACCCCAGAATACCCCTGATGGCGATATTTAGTAATGGCTATGGCGGGATACCCCTAGGATACCCCTGATGGTGATATTTAGTAATGGCTATGGCAGGATACCCCTGATGGCGATATTTTGTAATGCCTATGGCGGGATACCCCCAGGATACCCCTAATGGTGATATTTTGAAAAAAGAGGTTTTTTGTTGAAAGGGAACAAGATAATAAGGATCGGGAAAGAATTAAATTGACATTCTTTTGTAATAAAAAAATAAAACACTCCAAATTATAAAATTAAGTCATGACTAAAATTTGTTTTCAGGTGCAGATATTATAGGAGTGAATTGCCGATTCGACCCAGAGCGGAGCCTGGATACTATTGCCCTGATGCAAGAGGCCATCCAAAGGGAAGGGCTGAAAACTCACTGGATGGTGCAGCCTGTTGGATATTGGGTCCCTGACGCTGGTCCATCGGGCTTCACTAGTATCCCAGAAAACCCACTAGGTACGCCTTTTTATAGCAGTCACAGTAACGAATCCTGCATTCTGATTGGCTAATAGAGCGTCAGATTAGATTCCTATATCTGCCCTAGGTCCAAGAATGGATCTCTGGGGCTAGAAAAAAAAATTATTTACCGGGTTAAGGTCGGTCCGTATCGTGAAATACCTTGACCAAAGTCTTGAAAATACTGACCGTGGCCAAAGGCCTGGCAAGTAACCCCTATTTATTTTGTCAACAATATAGTGAAAAATCAGTTGTTATCTTGTCGCCATTATCAGAGGGTGATTTTGGAATACAAGGGTTACAGAATATGCATGCTAGACATGCCCGTAGCAAGGATTTTAAGTGGTTTACCCAGTTTCTCTTAGCTAGCTCGCCCTAACTCGAAGTGGTACTCAATTTTCCTTCATTAGAATGGACCTTCTAGTCGAGTGGGGTGGTTCTTGCAAACACCCCCAGGCTATGGGTCTGCTAAAAGGCATTAGACGAATTATTTATAAATAACTTGGGATAAAGCTATCATAACATATTCCAGTAACAGTGATACAAAGTTGGCTGATTTTTAATATTCCTTGAGCCACAAACTGATCCTACCTTATCTTTTGATTTAACTTGGTTAGTAGGTGTTCTTTTTTCTGTTTATTTGTTCAGCACTTGAGCCAAGGCTAATGACAAGAATTGAAGCTCATAAATTTGCGCGAAAAGCATACAATATGGGTGTTCGATACATAGGAGGTTGCTGCGGATTTGAACCCTACCACATCAGGGCAGTAGCTGAAGAGGTAGGTATCCCTGTCACATTAGGGCACTAGCTGAGGAGGTGGGTATCCCTGTCACATCAGGGCACTACCTGAAGAGGTGGGTATCCCTGTCACATCAGGGCACTAGCTGAAGAGGTGGGTATCCCTGTCACATCAGGGCACTAGATGAAGAGGTGGGTATCCCTGTCACATCAGGCCACTAGCAGAAGACGTGGGTATCCCTGTCACATCAGGGCACTAACGGAAGAGGTGGGTATCCCTGTCACATCAGGGCACTAACTGAAGAGGTGGGTATCCCTGTCACATCAGGGCACTAGCTGAAGAGGTGGGTATCCCTGTCACATCAGGGCACTAACTGAAGAGGTAGGTATCCCTGTCACATCAGGCCACTAGCTAAAGAGGTGGGTATCCCTGTCACATCAGGGCACTAACTGAAGAGGTGGGTATCCCTGTCACATCAGGGCACTAGCTGAAGAGGTGGGTATTCCTGTCACATCAGGGCACTAGCTGAAGAGGTAGGTATCCCTGTCACATTAGGGCACTAGCTGAGGAGGTGGGTATCCCTGTCACATCAGGGCACTAGATGAAGAGGTGGGTATCCCTGTCACATCAGGCCACTAGCAGAAGACGTGGGTATCCCTGTCACATCAGGGCACTAGCTGAAGACGTGGGTATCCCTGTCACATCAGGGCTCTAGCTGAAGAGGTGGGTATCCCTGTCACATCAGGGCACTAGATGAAGAGGTGGGTATCCCTGTCACATCAGGGCACTAGCTGAAGAGGTGGGTATCCCTGTCACATCAGGGCACTAGCTGAAGAGGTGGGTATCCCTGTCACATCAGGGCACTAGCTGAGGAGGTGGGTATCCCTGTCACATCAGGGCACTAGCTGAGGAGGTGGGTATCCCTGTCACATCAGGGCACTAGCTGAAGAGGTGGGTATCCCTGTCACATCAGGGCACTAGATGAAGAGGTGGGTATCCCTGTCACATCAGGGCACTAGCTGAAGAGGTGGGTATCCCTGTCACATCAGGGCTCTAGCTGAAGAGGTGGGTATCCCTGTCACATCAGGGCACTAGATGAAGAGGTGGGTGTCCCTGTCACATCAGGGCACTAGCTGAAGAGGTGGGTATCCCTGTCACATCAGGGCACTACCTGAAGAGGTGGGTATCCCTGTCACATCAGGGCACTAGCTGAAGAAGTGGGTATCCCTGTCACATCAGGGCACTACCTGAGGAGGTGGTCATTATTGGTGTGTAACATTTTTTCAACAATGAGGCTCAAAACTCGTAAGATAAAATAGAAAGTCATCTTGTTCGTAAGGGCACTACGAAGCTATCTACTGAAAGTTAAGGGTTCATAGCATTGGGGACGAAAGCGCACTTGAGACGCGAAATATATATTTTATAGTCTCGTTTCTGTGGCGCTCTTGTCCTCACATTTTACAATAACACAAAGAAAATAGGCCTTTGCTAATAGGAAAACTTTTTACCCTGGAGCCCGAGGGTTTTCTTTTACTTGTCTGATCGGTTCTGCTTTCCTTTCGTTTGATATGCACATATCCTGATTTCACAGCTGGCGAAAGAACGAGGTCGATTTCCACCGGGCAGTGACAAGAGTTGTCTGTGGGGGAAGGCCCTAGTACATCACGCGGAGCCTCAAATTGCTCGAAGGTCAGATGGTGTGAAAACTTGCTGAGAAAGGTTGAATTTTATTAAAATAGCAGACTCAATTACCATCATTTACATTAATGTCCATAATATTCGTGTCGCCTTTCGATTATTATAGTGGTGGTGTGTTGGATCTAATTTGGACACTTTTTTAGACTGGTATCCTCGTCTTTATGAGGCCTCCATTTGTTTCCAAAATTTCTCATTGCTTGCTTTATTTAGTTTTTTTTTATGTTGTTTTAGGGCAAATCGCGAGTATTGGGAGAATCTCGAACCTGCCACTGGTCGGCCTTTCTCAGCAGCTTACGCCACCACTGAAGATACCTGGAAGACGTCACAAGACGACTAAGGGGTCGTCCACATTAACACAGATACAAAAGTATCCGGATTTGTTTCGCCGAAAACGCATCACTTGATTCGCGTCCACACTATCGTTTTCGCAGCGTGTTCGCCTGGATCCAGCCGTCCACACTAACACGGATTCAAACGTTTGAAAACGCTGAAAGCTACTGGGTGACGTCATTTATATGATATGCGCGTGCTCAAAGCAGCGCACGCCTGCGATATGACGCCATCGTTTTCATTTTGATACGGATTCTACCACACTACGGACCAAAGTATACGGATTTATTTTGATTCACTTTCGACGGCGTTTTCAAAAGTATCCGGATTCGTGTTTGTGTGGACGGAAGGCCTAAACGTATCAAAAAGCATACGGATCCAAACGAATCCGTGTTAGTGTGGACGGCCCATAAAAAATATGTAGAATTGAGGGGGAAATCTGAAAAATAAGGTAGCTAGAAGACAGAAATGTGACGACTCTGCTGGTGACGAATTTTTTTTTAGAATTACGCAGTATTAATTTAACTTTATAGCGGAGCTCCATACCTAAGAAAAAGTGGTATATAAAACAAATATGGTAACAAATATTGGTAACCCATCGACTCGAGTTTTCGTGACGCGATATCCGTCCGTCTGTCCCTTAATAACATCGTATGACAACCAAACTTGGCAGCTGTCATGTATGTGTCACGTGACAATATGATCACGTGTTGTGTGACTTCATAGATGACGTCACAAAACGCAAAAACACGTGATTAAAAGCAAAAACCTTCATATCTCTTGAAAGAAACATTGTTTCACAACCACACTTGGTAGGTGTCAAGGGGGGTGCTCCAATATGGTCACGTGATTGTGACGTCATCAATGACGTCACTAGAAGCAAAAATATGCTGAAGTTATCAAAATAAATAAATATTTATATTTCATTAAAGAAACATCGTGTGACAACAAAACTCGGTAGGTGTGATGTATGTTGCAGTGGGGTGCAATGAGATGGTCACGTGACGTCATCGATGACTTCGATAAATTAAAAATACCCTGACCCCGAAACATCGTATGACAACTAAACTTGTTATGTGTCATGTAAATGTGGGGGGAGTAGGTATAGGTCAAAATCAGGAATATACTATTTAATATTTCTTAAGTTATTTTAATATTTCTTAAATTATACCTGCCTGGGGTCAAGAAAAAGTTGCGTTCACATGCCTGGGATGCGAATGTGGGGCGTGGTGGCTAAGCACCTACGATAGAATGTAATAAACAAGATGGCGGATAGAAGACACGTGGCTGTATATGCGATTTTCCTTTCACTGACATCTTTAGCGGCGGTATTCCAGCTATGTGGTCTGATGTTGTGCTATTTAATCTCTGAAAGACGTAGGCTCTAGAGAATTTGCATAGAATTATCTAACCAATACGAAATTGCCGCAGCTCGACTGAGAACATGCGAAGAAGAAGACGGGTTTCGTAGACGAATGAGACGAAGGTTTCCGCTTTGATGTTGACGTTGTTGTTTTTGTCCTTACGCTTGCAAAAACCTCGCTATTAACGGAAGAACTTAACTATCGGTCGCTTTCAATAGAAGATTCTCAGCGGCGTAGCCAGGATTTTTAACAGGAGGGGGCCCAAAAGGTCCTTTCAAGACATTTTCTCCTGTATTTTAGATGTCTCATACATTTACTGTATTTTTGGCTGCTGGGCCCCCCTGGCTACGCCCCTGATTCTTCGTTTTCCTTATCTTATCTTTATCATGGCCATTGCTCATCTTTTCGAGCTGGTTACGCCTAAAAAGTTCAGGTCCATACTTTCTTGCAGCCATCTTGAACTTCGCGCGCTTTTAGCGGGCTTATGATTCCCGGATGAAGAGCTTTCACATATTGAAAACTTTCGAAAACCCACCCCACCAATGCGGGTTAGCCGGCCCGGCGTCCCGGGCAACCCACCTAGGTGGGGTCCCCCACCTGAAATCTGAACGCAAACACGTAAATAAGAGAGATTGTATGGAGAGGCGGGTTACCCCATTCAGCTTAGGAACCCCGACCCCCATGTGAACAGGCCCTTAGTGCCACCTCGCAAGTTTTACTAGAGGGGACGTTGGGTTTTGCGGTGTTGGCCCTTTTTCGTATTTCAAAACACTGCGAGATTTTGATTTTAAAACGGCAGTATTGCGGTAAACAATGTTGCGGTGTCAACGGGATGCCTCGTCCTTCTGAGCGGTATGCGACATATTCGAAAATTTTGTGCGGTTTTGCGGTAATAAGACCCCCCTATCGTCCCCCCTTTACTGTGTGCGGCTGCGTTCTACACAACGACTTCTTGAATGCAGGTATTATATTAACAGGTGAGTCAATGACTTTCTAAATTATTTCTTTGGAATACTACATATTCTCGCACGTGCGATATTCTGGAGCGTGGGTCTCCGCGCCTCGGCAAGTCTCGGATTTACCTTTCGCGCTACCCCTTATGAAGTCAGCATGAGCTCGCAATAATGCACTAGTCAATTGAAACCCCCTCTCCCATGGTCCCGGGAATGGTGGGGGATTAGACTTTGACAAAACAGAGAAAAAAACCCGACCCCTCGGCACAGAACTGCAGTCAAATGCCCCTTCCTTCGGGATGCAAACTATAGGCATTTACCCGAAAATAAGTCATCTGAAATAAGCCTTTATCTTTCAAACCAAGTACACTTCGGCGAGCGCATTTGTACGAATAACTATGAAGATAATAGTTACCAAAATAATATAATGGAAAAATCTAAATATTAAATATCTTCATCTGGCATTAGTAACCATTCGTATTCGTTTTTGTACATTCCACAATGCAGAAACTGACATGACTTTTGCAAATGCTTATTTTTTCACCTTAAACGACGAGTCTAAAAACTAAACGAACTGCAAAAGTAGTAAAGTAAGTCTATCTATAGGGTGGATTCCAGTCCCCCGGCCGCGCGGTCGTGTCGCGTTCTGATTGGTTGTTGAAAATGGTGCGCTGTGATTGGTCGGATTTGGAGGGGCGGAAGTGACGTCACGGGTGGACTTTGGACTTTAGGGGAGGGGTGGTGATTGGTGGGAATATGAGGGGTGGAAGTGACGTAAACAGTCCACACCATATTTAGAGTAAAATCTATTTTATTAAACAACATGGACACAAGGGTCCATAAAAAGAACGTTATCCATCAAGTCTTTATCGTAGTGTTCTTAGGGTTCCCATAGAATGTTCGAAAAGTCAATGGCAGGTACTTAGAGTTCGCGTCTGCCTTCTACTTGGATGATTAACCTTAGGTCATTATGACTTGGTGAAGGTGTTGGGTTACCTGTGGTAGCAGACTGTTCTTGGGGTAGTGCTGGGTTACCTGTGGTGGTGGTAGTAGTAGTAGTTTGATCTTGGGAGGGGGGGGTTTCGATGAGCTACTCGGCTTCAGCGGTTTGTACAAAAGTGTACAGTTCTTCCCTGTGCCGCAACATGTACCGGAAGTAGGCAAAGGATTGTGGGGCCAGAGAGGCTGTTTGCATACCGTTCAGTCGTCGTAGGTTCATTCTTCGAATGACGATGTTGACCGAGAGGGAGTTGCTATTTACCAGTGGGAGCGCTTGTTCTAGAGCTCTTATTAGGACTCGGTAGCAATCATCGAGAGACCGTTCTACCGGTTGAGCTGGAGGTTGGAGTTGGATGACTGGTAGAGGATGAGGGGTGGGAGGTGTGGGGGTGTCTCGATTGAGTTCTTCATCGCTTTCATCATCGAGGTCTGAGATCATGTTCGTATCGCTATTGTCAATCTCGTAGTCGTAGATGTTGTTGATGTTTCGGCGACCAGCATGATCAAAAGGAACCCAATCATCGCTTTCGTCACTCACGTAGTCGTTGTTGTTGTTGGTGTTTCGACGACGACGAGCATGATCAAAAGGATGCCAATCTAGATGGAATCGTTCGTAGATAGGCCGTAGTTCGTGTCCTACGGGAGGTGGTGGTGGGGGGTGGTTGGTATCGTACTGGTTATCGCTTTCCCAGTTCCACTCTCCCCACTCGTTGTAGGTCGAGGCTATGCATGCTCGTCGATAGGCCTGGATGTAGTCTAGTGGGGTTAGAGTGCTTCGGCGAGAGACCGATTCTCGAAGATTACGCATGTACTCGTCGTGCCCCAATTCGTAGACTTCTCGTTCAGCGTGACATTCAGGGGGAGGGGGTGGAATGACGTTTTCGATTGTCCAATGGTAATCGTTGTTGTTGTTGTCAACGTGTAGCCACAGCCAGAATCCATACTGGGCTATATTTTCGTTTTCATTTGGGGTCGTCAAGACGGGGCGTCGGGGGAGTAGGAGGGGGAGTTCCATGTCGTGTCTGTTCTCGCAGTTGGTCTTATGGGCAGCTTTGTGTCCGCATTGTTCGCACATCATCCCAGTGTGGAAGGGATGCTTGAGGTGAGCGGGGTAAATGTTCATGAATTGTTTGTACCTGTTTATGGCCGATTGAGCCTTTCGTTTTTCTTCGAGGACAATTTGGTCAGTGGTGTGATTTTTGTTCTTGGGGGTAAAATCACTGGGTATCCACAGGACTACTTCTTGGTTCCACGGGTGGTACCCCTTTCTACAGTGTGGACAGGTAGCTCGTGGTGTTAGGTGAGCGTGTATCCATTTCCACAAACAGATATAATGACAGGGTTGCTTACAGCAGGGGTGCAGTTCCATGAGTTCGTCATCTCCTTCACAACAGATTATACAGGTCATATGGTTAGCCATGTTGTTGTTCATGGTGACTTGTGAGAGTGTGTGAGCTGGCGTTCTCTATTTTATACTGTTCTAAAAGGATGACGTCATGGTAAGGAGCGCTTCTTATTGATAGAAATTCGTGGTGCTGTTCTCTGATTGTTTTAAAATGTTTTCGCGCCAAGATGGTGGTCTGTGATTGGTTCTTACCGTGTCTAGGTTTCTGATTGGCTCCTAGCAAGGTCCGAGAGTGTATAAATAGCGAGGTTTCGCTCTTGTTTTTCTATAGTGTCCATCCACCGATGTGGAAGGAAGCTTTTGTTTCTTTTACCCGAAGGTGTTCGTTCGGGTTTGGTTTTTTTGTGAGTGTTCGCATCTCCCTTTTCCTGTTATGTTGGGAAGTGTCGGAGTGGTTTAGGGAAATGAAACCGGAAAGGAAGGAAGTGGAGACGGAGTGAACCATGCCGCTGCAGCTGCTGGTGCTGATGGACCTACCCTACTTCCATGAAGGCATTCTTCACAATATCACGGGTATTCTTGATTTTGATGGCTTTAGAGTGAATAAGGAGTTTTGGTGCAAGGAAGCAGCGTTTTGCCACCACGGCGATGAAGTGGTGGGTAAACATTTCTTCTTCCCTATCGCATTTAATGAACTCTCGGACAGTGACAAGAGATGTGTTCGTTACACCAGTCAACGCATCATGAAAATGAACTTTAACCACCCAGGTCAAGCGTTCCGCATACGGAACTGAACCGTGTCGTCCAGGAGTGGTATGACCTGTATGGTCAAGGTGGAATCGTAGCGTACAAGGGAGGAGACTGTGAGCGCAAGGTGCTGCAAGAGCTTGGTATTCTCCACGTTAATTTGGAACTGTATGCTTGCCCCAAATAGGAGGCATTGAGGGCATAATATGATTCTATTACACATCATATGAACTTTTTATGGGACGTTAGTGCAATGACTTGTGGGTATCACTTTTACCAGCCCGACTTTACCCCCGTGCATTGCCCTAGAGCTGAAGTCTATGTGTTTGCCAAGTGGCTAAAGGAGAAACAAAGATTGTGTAGTAGACCTCCACACCACGTTATGGTTTTTGTAAAAACATTTTATTGTTATTAAAGAGAGAATGTTGCACATAACAGCACATTGTCTTTTTCGCTTTTTTAAAAAGGGTCCCATGGGAGTCGCCTTCCTGGGTGTTGGTCTTGGGGTGGAGAGTGAATAGGCGGAAGTGTCGTTGTTCTTGTGGGTGTCTGTAGTCGTCGTCGTTTAAGTCTTGGTATGCGTGATGGCCTTGGTGTGTTGGTGGGTGGTGATGGTAGGAGAGGGGTCTCGTCTACTTTTGCTTGTTGTGGTATTGAGCTTTGTGTTTTGCTTGGTGGTGAAGGAAGGTTAAGGGATGGTTTAGCTGGTATTCTTTAGATTTTGCTAATGAGTTTATTCAACACGGGTGTGGCTGCTGTGGCACCCAAGGACCCTAGTAAAAGGGGGATGACAAATCCACCACGTTGACTTGTGACGGAGCGTTTTCGGGAACCATTGGGTACTCTCTTGTTAGCCAGGGTGCGTAGGCGTTGTAGGTGGGGCTTTAGTTTTCTCCTCTGAGTCTGGGAAATGGGGAGGTTACCTTTCAATAGGTTCTTGACAATTTCCCCCAACATGTATTTTTTGTTCGGGTGTAGCATTGGCCAGAAGACGTTGTCGCGCTTTCCCTTTGGTATGCGAGAGCACTCCAAGGAAGCTCTCGTTCCTTCTCAGTCGGCTAGACATGGTGAAATGAGATTAGGAATGTAAAGTCTTTGCTATTTATAGGGTTCACATCCATAGTGATCTCCATGCTGCATTGGCGACTTGTTTTGACCCGGTAAAGATACTCATGGTGGTGGTAAAGAGAGAGAGAGAGAGCTCTTCTTCCTGGCAAGGATAACTGCTAACTCAGAATGCTCCGTGTTCGGTGAGGATTTTTATCTTTTTTCTAATCGAAAATATCAGGGCTGCGAGGACGATGAGGACGAGGGTACGATTGGGTAACTTTACGACGACGACGGCGGCGAGGAGGTGAAGGACGGGTACTCTTTCTACCACCACCACCACCTATTTGAATGGTTGTTCCTATAGGAACGGTTTTTGGCTGGAACTTCACAAGTTGAGGTGCTTGTTTCTTGGTGCTCGGCTTGATGCTTTTAAAGGATAAATGAATGATGGGGGTGCTTAGGGTGACTACTCCCCACGGCTCTGGTCACCTAATTCCTGTATAACTACCTTCACGTGGTGCACCTGTCTTAAAATGTTATACCAGGGACCGAACCAGGGACGGTATATTCCCATCTGGGCAGATGGAGCCTGTTAGCCTTGGTAGGCAATCCATCTAGGAATTTGCTCACCCGAATCACAGAAAAGACTGCTATGGCGGATCAGGCAGAAGATGCCCACTTTGGGTTAAATGGCTGGGAAGGCGTTGCAGCAAGGCACCGTGGAATGCTTAGGGCGTGACAGAGCACTAAAGACGTCACGGCCATCACACTGCGGCCAAGAAAGTCACCAGCCGTGACGACTCTTCGTACCACTGGATTCTGGCTTCTGCGGCAGAGAGAGTGGGATTGCCCCTGTGCAACGGCTTTTCCACTATAATATCTTTCTCGCACAGGTTTCGTTGTACTTTCATCTTATTATCTTTCTTCATCTTACTTCTTCAATAAGCCCTACGGCGATGGGTGATTGGCGAAAGCAACAGGTGGAGGTGAACACTGGGAGTTGTAGTCAAAAACCTGCACGTAGGCGGCCATGGACAGATGGTCGCTCTTTCTCTGTACCCAGGGCAGCCGACAAGTTCGGCAGCATCCATGGCGACTGAGCAGCCCTCTTCAGGACAGCACTGCTCACCCTAGTAAGGGAGGGACCTAGAAAAGGTGGTCTAAACATTGCCTGCCCTACTGCATCTGGCCAGCAAGCCGCGGCTGGCAGATCATCCATTTATGCGGTCGAAGCGATAGAAGAAAAAATAAACTACTCTTAGGAGCATGGAATGTCCGTACCCTTATGGACAGAGGAATCATAACAAGACCCCAAAGGAGAACAGCTCTAGTTGCCAAAGAACTAGCACGCTACAACATCGACATCGCAGCTTTGAGCGAGACCAGCCTCGCCGATGAAGGTGCAAAGTTTACAACCTTGACTAGGCTGTTCCACGACGACATGACGGGTGAAGTCCTGTCCGATGGTGAGCCCGTTGAGAGCTTCAGTATCTCCAACGGTGTGAAACAAGGCTGTGTGCTTGCTCCAGTGTTGTTCAATCTCTTCTTCACCCAGGTACTGCTTCACGCTGTGCGAGACCTTGACCTTGGTGTCTACATCAGGTACCGGCTGGACGGCTCACTGTTTGACCTGCGACGTCTTACGGCCAAGACAAAGACCATGGAAAGGCTTATACTTGATGCCCTGTTCGCCGACTACTGCGCGCTGATGGCTCACCAGGAGAATCATCTACAGACTATCGTGGACAAGTTCTCTGAAGCATCAAAGTTGTTCGGCCTGACAATCAGTCTCAGTAAGACGGAAGTTCTCTTTCAACCCGCACCAGACAGTATCCCCCAGCAGCCATGCATAACCATCGATGGCACACAGCTGAAGAATGTCGACTCATTCGTGTACCTGGGCAGCACCATCTCCAACGACAACACACTGGACAAAGAGATTGCGGCCAGGATCCAGAAAGCGAGCCATGCATTGGGCAAACTCTGTACCAAAGTCTTACAACATCAGGACATTCGCCTGTCAACAAAGCTGAAGGTTTATAATGCTATCGTCCTCCCGTCACTACTATACGGCTGCGAGACTTGGACCCTGTACCGTAGACATATCAAGAAGCTAGGACAATTCCACACACGCTCTCTGCGGGCAATCATGCGCATACGCTGGCAGGACCGCATTACAAACCTCGAAGTCCAAGACAGAGCTGACACCACAAGCATTGAAGCCAAGATACTCCAAGCCCAGCTTCGTTGGTCTGGCCACGTCATTCGCATGGAGGAGTCAAGAATTCCACGGCAGGTGTTTTACAGTGAGCTAGCGTCTGGTTACCGCAAGAAGGGTCGCCCAAAGAAGAGGTACAAAGACAACCTCAAATCTAACCTCAAATGGAAAAGTCTTCTGCCTCGACAGTTCGAGGCGGCGGCGTCCAATAGAACTTGCTGGCTAGCCCTCACAAGTAATGCGGTGCAGTCCTTTGAGGGTGACCGTCGTAGTCGCCTTACGGCTGCACGTGACCGGCGTCACCGAGCTGCTTCTGCCTCTGTCCCGACAACTGGCGTCCCATGCCCCATCTGCAACTGCATCTGTGCATCGGACTTTGGTCTGCGTAGCCACATGCGTGTCCACAAATAAGATGAGATTCAACGTATCGTCTTCCTTGGCTCGAGAGACAACCATGATGATGATGAATGATGGGGATACCATTAGGAATGTCAATTGGGGGGCCCATGGTCTGGTTAATACGCTGAACTCCCCCTACACCAGTAGGCTACAAGTCGTCCGTCTGTAATGCTGCACCTCCGATGCCACGCCCTGTTTGTAAGACAACTGGGTATCCGCTGAGCGCTTAATCTCGTCCATTTCCCGATCCTTGTTGATCAAGGGGGCTGCCTTCGAATGCACCATCTCCTAGACCACGCTGCTCCCAACGTACAATAAAAGGTGGAGGGGAACCAAGATACATGGGACCACTCCCCTTTTGGTCTTGACTCATAAACTCGCCAAGCTCAGTCCACATTTTAGTGCCAGAGGCAGCGGCGTTATCATAGAAACGTTTTTGAGCTGCTGGGTCTTTGCTAAAGAGCACACCTGCAGCATTTTCAATGGTTTTTAACATTTCTCCAAAGGGAATGCCTTGCCCCTACATGATGATGTACGCCGGAAATGAAGTGTCACCTTGATGCTTCCCGATGAAAATGGCACCGTTCTACCTGTATCCTCCTTTATATAGATGTGAATTTGCTCGATGAGCCGTAGGCGTACAGGGAAATAGAACGGACGTTCAAAATTCCGTTCTACAGCTCTTCATCCAGGTTCACCTTGGGCCACCATCACGCGCAATACATTGCGGGTGTTACTCCCCAAGATGAAGTTGTCTTCGGTGATGTTCGAGTACACGTACATGTATTGAAAGGATGGACGGAAAATGAAGGGTTTAGGGTGACTACTGGAGGGGAACATGCGAGTGTCAGTATTGCTTGGCCATTGAGTAACAGAACAATCAAATACAATCCAGTTGGGCAGCGGTCTTGCAAGGATCTCCGGTGGATTCGCTGACTGAGCTTTGTAGGTTTCGGGGTAATCCGGGGGGCCTCGAATCACGATGTTTTCCAGCAGTGTGGGATACAAGGTTCCCGGATCGGAGAGTCTTGCGTTGTCATATCCAAGCCCTGCTTTCAATCTTTTGCGCATTAACATTCGATTGCCTCTTCCCACACGTTGTATTCGTGTATTATCAAGTCTAGATCCAGATAATTTTGCTGTAATGCTTGTCTTGTATCGTATCTGGACGCGTTAAAGTCGTTTATGGTTAGTTGGACGTTTTTGGACAATTGAGCCCAGTCGTTCATCGTCGAAAGTGGTATGGTAAGCCGATGCCATTGAAAGTAGGGTACGGATGCTGAAGGACTTGTCATAGGGGGGCGACTTGGTGGTCTAGATGTTTGCACATGATCCAGATATCGTGTTCGTCTAGCGTAAAGATATCATAGATTGGTTGGTAGATGATCGAGGAAAGTCCCACTTCCCAGTTTCCGTAGCGTAAATCGATCCTTTGGGGTGGACGTACAACGAAATCACCAATCTAACTGGAAGCTGCTTTTTCTCTGTCTGAGCTAGATAAGGTGAGAATATACTCTCGTGAGGCGGTCATCGTCAGGCGAATCGAACGCGTCGAAAGTGTAATGTCCCCACGACGGCACCAGACTGAAATGAGATGGGTTCTCCCATATCGTCGGTTATATAGAAGTGAATCATGTTAACCATGTGAGTGCGTATCGGGAAATAATAAGGATTGATAAAATTTCGCTCCACAGCTTCACCATAGTTTCCTTCAGGCGATAGCACACGTAGATTATTATACTCGCTTCCCATGACGAGATTGCCCTCGGACATGTTCGAGTACACGTACATGTCTTGAAAGGGGTGTAGTTCTTCGATGGCCATATCAGTCTCCTTGGAGGCAAAGGGGCGAACTAGTGGTGGGTTGAAATCCTCGGAGCCTGGGAATTGGCTCAGGTCGTCGTAGCTCAAAAGTACCCAATTCTCCAGAGCTTTACGTATTTCAGCTTGACCAAACTGATAGTCGGGTGAGAGAATATTATCATCAGGGTGCAGTCGCATGGCCCACTCCCCCGAAATCCATTGCTTGAATCCTAAAGCCTTGGCTACTCGCGGACGTAGGAGGAGTTGAACGTCCTTCCCGATCATGATGGTGATCTTTTTCGATGTAGTGTTTATCGTAACGTCCACATCCTTTACCCCCCGACCGAGTTGCTGTATCACGGTTGCTCGATCCTTGTTGAATTGATCGATAGCCTTCTTGAGATTGAAGGAAACTTCGTGCCATTTCGGGACTTTGAAGTTATCCAGTTTGATATACGTCCATTTGTCATCAATTTTTTTCGATGGGGACGCGTGCTTGAGGGTTATCTTTGTTAGCCTGGAGCCAACTGGCTTCGGGCACTTCATGGTAGATCCAGATATCATGATCTCGTGGTAGGAACTTTGTCCACGTGTGAGGGTAAATCAACGACACCAAGGCCACTTCCCACTGCCCCTCGCACAAATCCAGTGTCTTTGGCGTACGTATGGAAAAATCGTTAATGGTATTGCCGGATAAGGCGTCTTAAATGGGTAACGTCACGTGGAAATGATGTTGGTCATGGTGCACGAAACAACTGGGTGCAGGCCACGTAGATCATAAGATTTTATGCACTTGTTGGGCAGACACTCAACTGTTGTACTTGTCAGGCCATCCACGCCATTGCACGAAATACTCTTCGTTCCGTCCCTTCCCTCGCGTCCTGATCACCCGTTCGATGCGGAACATATCCCGTTGCTCGTCGAGACTGACGTGGTGCAGTTCGGGTTCGTAAAACCGACCCTCTAACCACGTCCCACGTCTCCACGTCCTCGCGAAGTCGGTACGCGTAGTTTTTTTGATTCGTGTTGTTGGGAATTGGGAATGTATCCTTTGGCAAAGACGTGTTTGACTTTACTGATCCGTACCCTATCCCCCACGTTAAATTTGGGTGGAGCTCTTTTCTTCTTCTTTGGGTCCCCCGGTCTTTTTTTCCCATACAACATAGCCCACACCTCCTGAGCATCGTCGTACGTGACAGTGATTGTACAGTGATTGTAATTGTGCACCAATTGCGGTAACATGTCCACGTAACGGCGTGTCTCCTTGTGGGTAAATCATCGCCACATCCAGGTCTTGAGAGTGCGATTGAATCGTTCGACCACAGAAGCTTTCAATTCACTTCACGTGGAAAAATGTTGGATCCCTTTGGATTTGAGAAACGCCTGGAAGATTCGATTCTTGAACTCGGTGCCATCGACAGTTTGAAGTTTTTCTGGCTGGCGTCCACCCTTGAAAATCGACTCAAACTCCTCGACGAGCCGTTTGCCCGTCTTGTCCTTGAGAGGGACCACCCAAGCGTACTTGCTCAACACGTCAATCACGGTGAGTAAGTAGTTGTACCCGTCATTGTACGAGCGTAACGCCTGCATGTCACAAAGATCCGCTTGCCATTGTTCGTCCATACCATTCACCACCACCCGTTGGCGTGGGTAGCGACGACGATTTATGGAGCGTGTGGGTGGGCTTGCCCCGAAGCCACGAATTCACTTGGGCACGACGTACTCCTTGAGAACGTACCGCTCGGACTAATTTGTCCACTCCCCCCAAGGCTGCTGGATGATTCGGATCGTAATAAATTTGACGAAGAAGACGATCGATCGTCTTTTGAGTCATCGTCGTCTTCTTCATACTCTTCTTTTTTTCGCGCACGGATGATGGTGGGGTGGGAAGGGCTGGGGCTGGGGCGCCATCGAGTTGCGATGAATGAATTTCGATTCGGCCCCCGCAACACGCAAAGAGACACCGTAAACGTTCCCACACCGTACGACAATCGAAACGCGGTTGAATAGGATCCGCACCAAAGCAACCCATGCTACAAGTTATTCCTTTCCTACCAACCCTCACCTTATTTATATACAAAAAACAACAACCTACTACCACAAAAAAGAAGGCTTTTTTTTAATCTACATCTCTCTTTAATTTTTACAACTTAAAATAATCATAAGGGTACGTGTGCATGCCCCGTCGAACGCGTTTGTTGTACACGACACGAAATGTCTTGTGCGCCGGCACCGTGTGTAGAGTTCTGTCGTGCACATTGCGCTGAATGGTGTAAGGGAGAGTAACGTGACGCTCTTCCGCCACCGCGCCTTCAACGCACAAGAGTTCCAACATGGTGGTAGATTCACGATATCAGCCGTACGAAGGTTGATATGAAGTCCCTTCACTTTACACGTAGAATGACCCTGTTGCGTGGTATACCCGTAACTCTTGGGGCCCGTGGACGAATAACGATCGATAAAGTCTCCTGGCTCCAACTCGCTCGTCAGGTCTCCTAGATAGTCCCCGAGGGGCGGTTTCCACTCTCCAGGGCGATGTAAGAAAATGACGCTGTCTGTGTCATGATACAGACAGCGTTCCCCTAACCCGTCCAACACATCGTACAACTTGAGGCGCGCGTACGCCGTGGTGAAGGCTGCAATAACCACGTTGGTGTGGGGTTTCAACTTTTGAAACTTTTTCCCCAGCCTGTAGTGAACTTTAATGAGGTCGTCGTTCCCGGCAAGCCCAAGTCTTTCACTCAGGTTTTTCATCCCCTCCCATGTCAATTCCATCTCTCAGGGCATCTCTAACGTTATAAAAGGCCTTATTCCAACGCTCTTGGTCAGGGTGTACAAGGCGAGCCCACTCCCACATCAGGTCAAGGATCAGCCTCTCCACATAATAACTCACGACATGCATGATGTTATACGTATCAAACATATCGTAAGTTGCCTGAGGCTCATCAAGTTCGTTATAAGACTCCATGGACTCTTCCTCCTCATCATCCGCGGAATTTTCCTCATCGCTAGTGTCACTCTCGACGACAACTACTTTCTCGAGGGGGGGCTTTTTTGAAAAAAAATATCACCAATGCATCAATTGGTGGACAATTTAAAATATATATATACTGCATCAAAAGAGCATAAGATATCTTATGCTCTCTTGACTGCATTGGTAAAAAAAATTTCTCGCACGTTCATGGAAAATGCGTCTGAAAAAAAAAAATTCCCTGCGCACCCCCAAAAAGCACCCCCCCCCCCCCCCCCCCCCCCCCCCCGCTTCAAAGTAAAAAATGATCGGCCCCTAAACAGAACGGTCACGTGGTGTTGTGAACAAAACTATTGATCTTATGATCCGGCTCCGAAGTGTAAACCTCTCCGGCTTCTTCACGCTTCCTACGACCTTATCGACCTTACACAAATATGCCATTCAAAGTAAGCTGCGAATGTATCTATAAGTATAGATAGAAGAGTAATAAAAAAGAGGGAAAGGGACAAGATAGGGGGTATGGAGGTATTTGTGTATGCTTCTGTTGTAGAAGTGTGAATAACAAGAGGCCATTATATGGGATGAGTAGTTGAGACTGCGGGTAAATGTTTATGCAGGAAATAGAAATAATCTTGTCCCTTTTTGTCTTTCCAATTAATCTGTTTTCCGTCCCTGCTTGATGCCAGCGAAACTTTAGATCGGTATTGCCTGGCATTTAGACCACCGAGCGGCGGCAAAAATAATGTATCAACTTCAGAATACTCTGCCACAAAGAACCTCCCAGATCGAGGGATGATTAGTTGAAGTCCGGATAATACCATATGATCACCGAGAAAATAAACTCGCAACTACGAGTAGTATTAGGCTGGAAGAGCGAACACGGTTCAATGGATCATTGCATTCGCATTGTTCTTTTTAGCTCTCTAGAGACCACCACATTTTCACGAACAATTCTCACATCAAACATAATTGATTTACATAGTTGCTCTACCTATCTATAGTTTAGTTTTTTGACGTCATTAGCTCGCATGAGTAAAGCAATCAAAATCATCCCACATGGATCTAGTCTAACGTTGTTTAGGTATCACGAAATCAAATACTCTGGTCTCTTGGCACAGGGTCTTTTCCGGCCTTGATCAGGGAGCTGCCAGAGGCAGATTTATTTGCTCATAGTAGATATGGTATAGGATCATCAGCACCAACAATCACCTACAAACAATATTGGAATATACAAAACAATCAGTAAAAACCCTTAGTCTACTATATGCATGCATGAAACACATAGTGGCATTCCACTACAATGTATATCCTTAGTTGCAAGAGGTTGATGATGATTGATTAATCCCCCCTTCCAGAAAATTACTGTGACCACATAATCAATGTTTTTTTAGGAATGACTCCCTGGTGAGGGCCTCAGCAAGGGCCTCTTTTCCAGAAACATCTTCCTCCTTTTCAGTTACAGCCTTTTAGAATAAAAATTGTCATTGTCAAACTCAATAATCAATCAATTATATTTACATTTAGTATACACCATACACCATCAAGTGAAATACAAATATCTTAAAAATCCTCACCACCGATTAATTTTCCCCCAAAAGGTATGGTTTAGGATAAACACCACCTACACACAATATTGAAATATACAAAACAGTCTGTAACTTGCCTAGGCAATGCATGCATGAAACAGAGGCATTTCAAAATGCTGCACAATATATTCAATGTTGCAAGAGATTGAATATGCACTGTTGTTGGTTACTATTATTTTTTATAAATGAAGAATACACCATTTCTAGGGCTAGTTGATATGCATTTTGTATGTGTTTTTAGATATAACTCACGGGTGTTGATTTATCAGATCCAGGGCTGTACAGGCACCATCATCCAACAGACTTTTTTTTAAGAATGAAAGTTGTCAGTCATCATCAAAACAATCCATCAATCCTTTATTTTGACATCAGGTGAAATATAGATGTATTTTCAAAAAAAGGAACTCTGTTAGACATTCCAATATTCAATATATGCTTTGTTGAAATTGTACGAGACTGTATGCTTTTGCAAGACTACTACGAACCATCCTTGGGGACCCAGGGCGTCGTGGAGATCGGGCACACAGGGAGTTTCTCACGCACCCTGGGTCCCCGAGGATGAGTACAAACTTACAGTTTGCCCAAATATATTTTGTTTACTTATCAGCCTTTTATCTGTTAATTTAAATAATTTTAGATGGACAAAAAGGAAATCATCTGTCAAATCACTTTGCAGGTGACAAACTCTTCTTAACCACACTGTTATTAATAGCAAGTTTCGACTGTTACAATCATCGTCGTCATCACCATCGTCATTATTATTATTATTATTAATTTGTTTATTTTGTCAATCAGCTAGGAATCCTGGAAAGGCTCAACAATGGTGAGGTGATTATCGGTGATGGAGGAATGAGCCACGCCCTGGAAAAACGCTGTTACGTAAAGATTGGTGTGTGGACTCCTGAATGCGTGGTGGAGCACCCAGAAGCAGGTACAGCTCTATGTTTTGTACCTTTGGAATCAAAAAGCCCAAACTGTCGCGATCTCGTACCAGAACAAAGAATACAATACCCAAAAACTGGAAATGCCAAATTTTCGTCTTTAATAAGACTTCTGAAGAAGTTTTGTACCTTTGGCAGATAGCATTAGAAATTCAGCTTTGTGATAAAACAATAGTTTTCTTCTTGCCTGCTTTGTTACTGGACTGACTATTTTTGCCTGGTATTTTACCTACATTTCAAGCTAGAACACAGTACATTATGGACACTGTACAAGTACTACATAATTGTAAGAGCATTGTGGTAAAATAATTCCCAAATTCTAAAAATTTGGTTGTCTACCCATCAAGAACACATCAGTCATTATACACCACAGAATGTTTTGTCCTTAAAAGGTAGGGGGTTATGTAACAGTGTATGCACTGGAGTATACAGTCATTTGACAAAAGGTTGTCATTAACTTGCTTTGTGACTATGCGACAAGCTGGCATGTAAGCATGGGTAAAAACCACTGAATGGCCTAGCTGCATAGCCACCACTAACCGCATTTAGTCTGAAGTTATGCAGTGGCTAATACAGTATATATGCAGCTAGGTGCTTCAGTGTTTTTTACCCATGTTTACATGCAGGCTTGTTGCGTAGTTGCAAAACCGGTTGACAACAACCTTTTGTCAAACAACTGCATACCCAAGGATTATGTTCTGCTAGTTCATTTTTTATATCAATTTGCATCACCAGGAAAGGAGGTGTTTGCATGTGAGCTGTGATGAGGGAAGAGGACAATTTATGTGGACTCGGCTAACCCCCTAACACAGATTTAACTGATTTTGATTATCACCCCTGTTTCCTTTATTTTTCCCCCTTTTCTTACAGTGTATTAACACTACTAAGCAGTTTGAAATGGTGGGCAGTGCAAGAATGTGCAAAGAGTGTGGCCCCTTCATCCCACACCTGTGTGGATCTGTCTATGATCATATGATATGTTAGTCCGACAGCTTCATAGTGAATTTCTGAGGGCTGGTGCTGATGTTATACAGGCCTTTACATTTGCCATGCAAGACAAGCCTCTTGTGTCTGCTGGGTACAGTTATAAGGTATACCTTCCTCCTTCTTCTCTGTCTGATGTTATTTCTATTAAGGGCATTTTCCCAAGGTATTAGACTCAGGAAAAGGCGTGTGGGAGGATAGGTCATTAGGGATACATTATTAGTTGCATTATATGTGCATGATGTTGGCTATGCTAAAGTCTGGAACTGTATAAATAATTTGTCAATACACATATATCAATCTCTATTTACTATGCCCTTGGAAATTATTTTCGAACAAGTAATCATAGATTACCTTTTTACTTTCCTGTTATTTGATTGGTTCTTATTTTTTTAAGTGTTAAATAGCAAATCAGCTATACTTCACTGAATTGTTTTTTCTGTGTAACAGGGTCTACTAGACATATATTTTATTCTATATTTCACTCCATATTCTTCAGATTTGGTTGTAATAATTTTGTGTTTTTTAGTTGCCACTTACTAAACGTTTAGATGTATTTTCATGTTTTCAAACGGAAGTACGCAAGCGACACTTGCCTTTGATAACATGATTAGTGGGCACAGTATTTGATCAACTTCTTTTTGGTGAATAACTTTTGATTTTTCATGCAATTATCACAATAGATAAGCGATACAAGTACAGGGCATCCCTGCGGCCAACTGTGATAAGGAAAAGGCATATTTTGACAACAAGTTCTAGAATCTAAAGAATGTTTTCCCACACATGATCTTGTCGTACAAATAGGGGTTGCATTTAGCTAATTTTCAGTTGTGAATGAGTTGCCACATTGGAAGGGTTTTTTAACTAGGATTTGTTGGAGAAGACTAAAGAACGACTGCTCGAGGTATATAGAGTTAGCTCTACTTATTAGGAGTATTGATAGTAATTAGAATATTCATAAGTAGGCAACGTCACACTCACATTCTATATTTTTGGCAAACCACAGCTTTCCCATTTACAGTTGAACTTATTTTTGGAAAACAGATTTCTTTAATAATATTTACACATCAGAATATTGCACTATATTATTTAAAATGTTGTACTATTAATGATTTCTGTGTACTTTTAGTCATTCCTATTTATTTTACACTGGTATTTTGTGAGTGCTTGGAGACTTCTTATTCGTTCTTGCACCTTGTCGACCTGTCCTGTTACCGTACATCTGCACTAAATTACCTTTTTCCTGCACTGAGTCACCACAGGACGACTGAACTGCTTATCAAAATCGATCCTTTCATCTCAGACTCTCAAGAAACTAGTTATTGATAAAAGAGCCTGTGAAAACAATATTGTCATCAATTTATGAACAATGAAACCCTCTCAAAATATGGGGGGGGGGACGGCACAGAAAAAATCCTGAAAGTTGTGGGGGCACAGCCAGGCCCCAACTGGTCATTTCCTTATAATATTTGAAAATATCGGGGGGACCCACCCCCTGCTACGGGCCTTTCTATGAATGGAAAGTATAAAATCTCACAACATTTTTACTGTCATTACAGTCTAGTTTTCAGTCTAATTAAGTTTTGTTCTGAATTGATTCAGAAGCTGGTATTTTCTCTTAAAGCCCCAGCTGCTTGATTCACAATATTACAGTATATTACAGTACAGTATATGTTATATATTATATAAGAGATGCTGCATGTTATCGATGAGATATTGTCTTTCTATGTCCTTACAGTGGGATGAAATCAGCCGTGCTGGAAGTATCTTGGCAAAGGAAGTATCTGATAAGGGAGAATTTGCTCTTTCATCAGGATCCCTTTGTGAGACTGGCTCACTCTTTATTAAGGGCCTTGCCACAAAAGAGGAAATCAAGCAGAGGTTTAGAGATCAGGTCAAAATCTTTGTGGATACCGGAATGGATTTACTCATTGCTGAGGTGAATGGTCAAAGCATTGATGATTGAAGTGTTACATGTTGGAACATGTTTTTTTCTATTCCTAGCTATTCCTTTTCAGAGTTCTATTTCCTTCTTCAGAGTGACTGATATCTGTGAGAAAGTGCATAAATTTTGTGCAAACACAGTGTGTGCATGCAAGGAATAAGATCTAATTCCTTATTTATTGGAGGATAAATTTAAGGGGTAAACTACTCCTAACCCATAAAGTTTAATTTGCTGCTAGTCGCAAACTAACAGCTTTAACAAAAAAAAAGATAAGCTAGTAATGTAGGGCTAATTCTGCACTAAAAATGTGAGTGAAATAAAGTAGTAGGTAAGAATTACCCTGAAGCAAATTAACAGTTTTCCCAATTGTTCCTAAAGTACATCTCACATGTCCAAGAAGCTGAATGGATGGTTGAGGTGATGAAGGAAAGTGGGAAACCTGTGGCTGTTACCATGGCAATAAGTCGTGAGGGTGATCGTCATGGTGTGTTGCCAGGAGAATGTGCTGTTAGATTGGTTCGTGCAGGTAAGTTGGTGTTGTTGTTACTCAGGGTGTATGTCCCCCAAGATAAGATGGCAGTAGTGATGGTTTGTTGGGGCTTCTACCAAGTTGGGATGTGGGTACTATATGATAATGAGGGAAGAACTCATGCTAGTATCACAGTGAATGCCGGAATGCCATAATGGTAAGAGGAAGTTTCCTATATTCCAGAATTCCTGGAGTGACTTATGAACCATTTACTTCTGTACCTAGGAATTCTACTTTTTGGGTCCTGGGGAATAGTGGCCGATGGGGGCCTTGGTCAAATATTCTATTAGGACTGCAAATGGTATGTAATTTTCCGGAATTTCTGGTAACCCTTGTGGGATTTTCTTTTCCATTGGGAGGAATCTGTACCATTTACAAAACTAGACACTGCACCAGTGTTAGCTCGGGCTACAAAAGGAATCACCGAAAAATCCAGTCTGCATTTTGTACCTGTTTTCTCTACATCACTACTCAGTGTAAATTTACTGTGTTTAATCCTGTGATTGAGACTTTTGTAAACTGGGGTAAACCACAGTGAGCACAAATTGTTCTGCTAGAATTTACTGTAGAGGGTCCTGAATTTTTCTCCACATCTCTACTTAAAATAAACTTAAAATAACTAATTTTATGTTTGAGACTTTTTTAAGTATGATTTGTTAAAACTATGTATAATGGTATATAAAATTTTTGGATTTCTTAAATGCATCTGTACTATGTGTTGACTCTATTCCAGCACTATGTAACCTGTGTTTCTTTCTCGTTTGCTTTCTAAACCTCTTGGCCTTTATTTGTTTTAATTTACCATGTGTTGAGTGATTGAACCTGCATTTATTCCATCACAGAAGTAGCTAGACCGGGAATTGTATGTTTAACCAAAACTTGGTTGAACGATACGATTGCCGACTCTGCTTGTCATCTGCCTAACTATGTTTGCTTTCAAAGGGATCGAGTTGGTAGTCAATGTGGAGGTGTGTGTGCATATATTGACGAACACCTTCCTTGTAAGCGGCTAATTGAGTATGAAGACCCTGACATCGAATCCCTATGGATTTCAGTTAGACCAACTAGACTGCCAAGATCAATAACAAGTAAAGTCGTCGGTGTAGTTTAGCATCCCCCTCACTATGGCGCCGCTGAAAATAGTGCTCTTGTCGACCAAATAATGAAGATCAGTGATCAGTTTCTCGGCAGCCACCCTGAAGGCTTAATTTACTTCTCGGAGACTTCAATCCCATAAGTGCTGGTATCTCACCTCAATTGTGAAACGTTGCACAGGTTTATCGCAAATTGTTGAGACTCTTGTACGCTTGATTAGACCCTCACAAATAAGCCTGCATTGTTCCTCCCGCCTTCCCAGCTTCCAAAGATCGGACATAGTGACCATTATGCAGTTCTAGTAAAACCCAATAACCCACTCATGGAACAAAAAACTGAGAAGAAATGTACTACGAAACGCGACCTTCGTGAGAGCAGTCTGTCTTCCCTGGGGAGTTGGCTAACAACCTTTAACTGGGACTGTGTATTGAATCTCTCGTCTGTCAATGAAAAGGTTCATTCGTTTTATGAGATCTTCTGCAAAGCGATTGAAATATTTCTTCCTGCGAGGAGGGTGAGAGTATGCTCATCGGATAAGCCTTGGGTGTCGAGTAGATTGAAGTCGCTGGTGTCCATTAGACAATCGGCGTTCAAGGCTCTTGGCAAAGACTCAGCCATATTTAAAATGTTTCGTAACAAAGTGCAAAAAGAAGCCAGAAACTGTAAAAGGTCCTACTTCAACTCGAAGGTCTCTTCACTCAAGGACACAAATGTATCAAAGTGGTGGGCTGATGTTAAAGCCCTTGGCGGCCTCACTGATAGATCTGAATGGTGGCTCCAACTTATTGACAACACCAAACACCCACTACTGATGCATTATGTGAGAAATTTAACACATTCCTAGAAAATGTTACCTCTCACTCCGCCCCCCCTGGACTAAGATGCCTGTGCGACTACCCTCCCTGCCCCCCTCGGATTTCCTTGTGTCCGATCACCAGGCTTACAAGGCTCTTTGCTCAATCAAAGCAAAGAGGTCGTCGGGTCCTGACCCTATACCATCCCGCCTATTGGAGGAGTTTGCTTACGAACTTGCCCCCGTCGTGGCCAATATGTACAACAGCTCTCTAAACGAGGCCCAAGCGCCTGAAGTCCTCTTACATCACCCCCACACCCAAGGTTTCGCCTCCAAAGGTGATCGAGGAAGACCTGAGGCCGATCACGCTGACTTCACCCCTAGCGAAGATCTTGCGTCACAAGTAATTAAAACACTTGACCTTAAGAAGTTTTCCGTGAGTGGGAAGAGCACGACCCATGCATTAGTGTATATGCTTTATGTTATTCTAGATGCACTTGACAGAGGCAACAACTATGTTAGAATTTTCTCCCCTGACTTCAGCAAGGGGTTCGACTTAGTAGACCACCACTCCTTGCTGAACGAAATGCGTTCACTAGATGTCCATCCTGTTATAACTAGATGGGTTTTTTCTTTCCTAACGGATAGATCACAGCGCGTAAGAATAGGAAGCTCATTCTCTATGCCTGTGTCCCCTAATGAGGGAATCCCTCAGGGAATCAAGCTCGCACCATTGCTTTTCGCGATATTAGCAAACAAGCTAGTGGCACAATGGCCAGCACGTATAAAATATGTTGATGACACAACCGTATTTGAGGTAATCCCGCGTTGTAGTTCAAGCTCCCTACAAGTAGTCGTAAATGACATTGGTAACTTTGCGTCCAGTCGTGGCATTATCCGAAGAAATGCAGAGAACTAAGTGTCAACTTCTTACAATACCAACCATCCCTCCCTGGGGAGTTGTATATTTCTGGTAGTTACAAGATCCTTGGAGTCCACTTGAGTAGTGACCTCACGTGGAACGTACATGTAGAGTACGTCATTAAGAAGGCTAGCAAACGGTTATATGCCTTAAGATAACTAAAAAGATCCGGTGTTCAGTCTAATGACTTAGTCCGCATATACTGTGCGTTGATTAGATCGGTACTAGAATATGTAGCTGCTGTAGTCTCTCATACATTACAAGCAACACGATCGTGATAAGACTAATGATTACAAACATGCTAAATATAGTTGCATTTCTATCCAACAGAAGTACGAAAAAAATCCCTCCAATAGACTTAGTGACATTAAAACAAATAATAAACTAGTAAATAGCAAGGAATCGTTTATCGTTCTATTGTCTTCACGACAAAATATCGAAGGAACATATTGTTTTCCAATATGGCGGAATTCTTCAAGTTCACTTCGCAGGGTTCTTTGCTGTTTTCCTTACCTTGTTAGGACTTCATTTCAGTAGTTCGTTTTGTCACTGTCATTCGTATTGTTATTTGTGATAATTTTGCTACCATCATTATCGATCTGGTGTGAACTTGTGAGAACTCGTTTGATTTGGTTAGAGAACATGCTAGACAGTCCTTGAAACAACCCTGGCCAAAATGTGCGGTTATTCACATCTTTTAGTGTGGGTCTATCGCAGATGGCGTGTGCATTTGTATGATTAGTGAGCGTCCCCGGAGTAAAGGAATCAAACGAAAAAGGCCTTCGCGAACAAAAAGAGTCTTCCAAGCTGCCTTGCTTTCAGGCAGAGCATACCGCAGACCTCTGAGCATCGCAGGCTTACACGTTTTCGACAACGTCGATAGATAGACAGATAGATAGAAAACCGAAACCTAGACTCGTGCTATCACAGGTAGCCAGAAGTACCAGAATTTTCAATTAAATGGTAAACAACCTTAATAACCTCAATGCACTGAGTGATTCAATGGGACAACATAAGGTAGGAGGTTCCCCTAGTTAAGAGTGTGATTCTCATGTGGCTTTGTTGCAATAGCTAAATATGCTTGATTTTGTTGTTAAATTTTCTAGGTGCAGATATTATAGGAGTGAATTGCCGATTCGACCCAGAGCGGAGCCTGGATACTATCGCCCTGATGCAAGAGGCCATCCAAAGGGAAGGGCTGAAAACTCACTGGATGGTCCAGCCCCTGGGATATTGGTGTCCCGATGCTGGTCCATCAGGCATCACTAGTATTCCAGAATGTTCTTTAGGTGTGTTGAGTTATAGTTCCATTATTGGGCTAAATGGAAGAAAGACTCCTGACAAGCTAACTAGTGGAATAAGACTTGGGTCAAAAAATGGGTTTATAACAATAAAAAGCGTGGATAATTAAGAACAGTTAAAGTGCCCTGATGTGACAGTCCCTGTCACATCAGGGCACTAGCTGAAGAGGTGGGTATCCCTGTCACATCAGGGCACTAGCTGAAGAGGTGGATATCCCTGTCACCTCAGGGCACTAGCTGAGAAGGTGGGTATCCCTGTCACATCAGGGCACTAACTGAAGAGGTGGGTATCCCTGTCACATCAGGGCACTAGCTGAAGAGGTGGGTATCCCTGTCACATCAGGGCACTAGCTAAAGACGTGGGTATCCCTGTCACATCAGGGCACTAGCTGAAGACGTGGGTATTCCTGTTACATCAGGGCACTAGCTGAAGAGGTGGGTATCCCTGTCACATCAGGGCACTAGCTGAAGAGGTGGGTATCCCTGTCACATCAGGGCACTAGCTGAAGAGGTGGGTATCCCTGTCACATCAGGGCACTAGCTGAAGAGGTGGGTATCCCTGTCACATCAGGGCACTACCTGAGGAGGTGGGTATCCCTGTCACATCAGGGCACTACCTGAAGAGATGGGTATCCCTGTCACATCAGGGCTCTAGCTGAAGAGGTGGGTATCCCTGTCACATCAGGGCACTAGCTGAAGAGGTAGGTATCCCTGTCACATCAGGGCACTAGCTGAAGAGGTGGGTATCCCTGTCACATCAGGGCACTAGCTGAAGAGGTGGGTATCCCTGTCACATCAGGGCACTAGCTGAAGACGTGGGTATCCCTGTCACATCAGGGCACTAGCTGAAGAGGTGGGTATCCCTGTCACATCAGGGCACTAGCTGAGGAGGTGGGTATCCCTTTCACATCAGGGCACTAGCTGAAGAGGTGGGTATCCCTGTGACATCAGTTCACTAGCTGAGAAGGTGGGTATCCCTGTCACATCAGGGCACTAACTGAAGAGGTGGGTATTCCTGTCACATCAGGGCACTAACTGAAGAGGTGGGTATCCCTGTCACATCAGGGCACTAGCTGAAGAGGTGGGTATCCCTGTCACATCAGGGCACTAGCTAAAGACGTGGGTATCCCTGTCACATCAGGGCACTAGCTGAAGACGTGGGTATTCCTGTTACATCAGGGCACTAGCTGAAGACGTGGGTATCCCTGTCACATCAGGGCACTAGCTGAAGAGGTGGATATCCCTGTCACATCAGGGCACTAGCTGAAGAGGTGGGTATCCCTGTCACATCAGGGCACTAGCTGAAGAGGTGGATATCCCTGTCACCTCAGGGCACTAGCTGAGAAGGTGGGTATCCCTGTCACATCAGGGCACTAGCTGAGGAGGTGGGTATCCCTGTCACATCAGGGCACTAGCTGAAGAGGTGGATATCCCTGTCACCTCAGGGCACTAGCTGAAGAGGTGGGTATCCCTGTCACATCAGGGCTCTAGCTGAAGAGGTGGGTATCCCTGTCACAGGGCACTAGCTGAAGAGGTGGGTATCCCTGTGACATCAGGGCACTAGATGAAGAGGTGGGTATCGCTGTCACATAAGGGCACTAGCTGAGGAGGTTGGTATCCCTGTCACATCAGGGCACTAGCTGATGAAAAACTCAAAACTCGTAAGATAAAATAGAAAGTCATCTTGTACGTAAGCGCACTACAAAGCTATCTTCTGAAAGTTAAGGGCTCATAGCATTGGGGACGAAAGCGCACTTGAGACGCGAAAATTTTTTTTTAAAGTCTCGTTTTTGTGGCGCTCTTGTCCTCACATTTTACAATAACACAAAGAAAATAGGCCTTTGCTTTTACACTGAAGCCCCCGAGGGTTTTCTTTTACTTGTTTGATCGGTTCTGCTTTCCTTTCGTTTGATATGCACATATCCTGATTTCACAGCTGGCGAATGAACGAGGTCGATTTCCACCGGGCAGTGACAAGAGTTGTCTGTGGGGGAAGGCCCTAGTACATCACACGGAGCCTCAAATTGCTCGAAGGTGAGATGGTATGAAAACAATTCCCATCATTTACTTTAATGTCCATGATATTCGTGTCGCCCTAACTTGGACACTTTTTTAGACGGGTATCCTCGTCTTTATGAGGCCTCCAAGGCCTTCATTTGTTTCCAAAATTTCTCATTGCTTGCTTTATTTAGTTTTCTTTTATGTTGTTCTAGGGCAAATCGCGAGTATTGGGAGAATCTCGTACCTGCCACCGGTAGGCCTTTCTCAGCAGCTTACGCCACCACTGAAGATACCTGGAAGACTTTACAAGACGACTAAGGTGTCGTCCACATTAACACGGATAAAAAAGTATCCGGATTCGTTTCGCCGAAAACGCATCACTTGATTCGCGTCTACACTATCGTTTTCGCAGCGTGTTCGACTGGATCCAGCCGTCCATACTAACACGGATTCAAACGTTTGAAAACGCTGTAAGGTACGGGGGAACGTCATTTATATGATATGCGCGTGCTCAAAGCAGCGCACGCCTGCGATATGACGCCGTCGTTTTCATTTTGATACGTATTCGACCGTCCACACTACGGACCAAAGTATAGGGATTTATTTTGATTCACTTTCGACGGCGTTTTCAAAAGTATCCGGATTCGCTGGATCCAGCGCTCGTGTTAGTGTGGACGGAAGGCCTAAACGTATAAAAAAGTATACGGATCCAAACGAATCCGTGTTAGTGTGGACGGCCCCTAAAAAATATGTAGAATTGAGGGGGAAATCTAAAAAATGGAGTAGCTAGAAGGCAGAAATGTGACGACTCAGCTGGTGACGGATTTGTTTTTAGAATTTCGCAGTATTAATGTAACTTTATACAACTATTTCATATAAGGCTGCACTCGGAGAATCCGTGTATCGTCCCCCGCAGTGCTTCATGGGTATGAAGTAAAAACGCAAATAATTGCAAATAATATGCAAATCCAGGTTCCAAAAGCTGTAGAATTCTACTTTACATTTTGACATTCAGATATCTTTCAGTCACAAGGATTAAGCCGTTTATGCGCTACCCATGGACCACCGCTGGTTACGACACATGGGTTCTCAGATGCAAACTTGTTTAACACATTGACCCCTCAACCGGCCTGTACCGGCTTTGGAAAGTACCCACAACCCAAAAAATTCATAAATGCAAACTAAACACAACAAGATGAAGATACTCAGGCATCAGTCTAAGGGATAAATGGTCTTGAAGATATGCATCCAACCAAGGTGTTGGCAACTACTCTTAAGCCAAATAATAGCACAGGTTCTTTGACAAATTTCAAATCGAACAAGGAAAGAAAAGCAGAATCACACCTCTCAATAAAACGCTCAAAATACAACACAAGGGAGAGAGATCAGCAAACACAGCTCAAGACACAAATAGATACCTTTATTCTGATCCTCCAGGTTCATTTCCATGGCCTCAAAACACAATGTCCACTCCTTGAAGGCTTGTAAAACCACAAAGATGCCTTTACGGAATGAAAAGCATTCTGGGAGATCCAGGGAAAAATTCACGAGGGGAGGGCCAGTCAACACTCCTCTCCCCAAAGTCATTTTTATAAGTCTTTTCACCCCGAAGCCAAACGAATCAATTCCAGGTCATACGGACCCAGAATAGCAGTGTAAACACTTTTGGAATCAATTTGGTTTCAGAAAAGACATCATTTAGGAGAGCTGTGGTGATTCATTAGAAAATTATTTTCTCATCCAGGCAAAGCCAAACAAGAAAAAATCATCATGAATCCACCTTTGCTTGCAAATATCCATAAGCAAAGCACTCAATTATGCCCCAAAAGACTTCATGATGTCCTGAGACACTCTCCTAATATGCTCATAGCTGTATTTTTGATGAAAAATACAAGCAACCATTAACTTGTGCTGGCTTCAGCACAACGACGAGGGATTAAAAGTGGGGACCGCAAAGCACTGTTGGAAAGCTTGGATACCGCTGACTAGGTGCAGCTGTGTTTGACTTTGACGGGCTGTATAAAACTCAGAATAGGGGGGAGGTATCTGTTTTCAGTCTGTTTTTTGTAAATTCAGCTCAAAAATAGCCAGTAGTCAATGGGTTAAAAGTACGTGTATACGCTTTGTTTTATCGTCTTTGTTTTCTTTGCGGCCGGTGCAATTTTTTTGGCTAATGTTCCAAAGTAATGAAAAATAACACATTCCAAAATTATCCAAAATCCGGTTTAAACTTGGTGGTAATATTTCGTGATTTCATCATGTTGGCGTTGGTGAGGACTCAACGCTACACTAAAACCACTTAAGATAATGTTCCATTAATTAAAGACACATTTATCGACATTTATATAATACTAGTGGTTACCCGTGAAATATTCACGAAAAGCAATTCTTTGTTGTACAAAACTTTTTAAAGGTATATTTCAATCCTTTAATGTATTGGGCTTCCTGGTGCTTTAGGGGAATAGTATGCGTCGTCGTAAACATTAATTTAACAAATGCCTTCCTTTTGAGTCCCCAATACATTTATCTCATATTTAATTTACCTTATAAAAATGTGAAAAGGCGCTTTCTATAAAATACTGCACGCCCCGTCCACCTTTTCCTATATCCGTGTTGGGAACCCTGTGAATGATGTTTTTGGCGGGAATCGGACAACCAAATTCAAACCATGGCAGTTCGCACGTTCATAAATCCTCGCTTCGTTGGCTGTAATTTTAGGTGAAAAATTAGGCCAACCCAGAACAAATTGCAACCATGGCAGTTCGCACGTTCATATGTTGGGTTTTGTGAATAAGAGGGTGGATCGTTAATCCTCGCTTCGTTGGCTGTCATTTTAGGTGAAAAATTAGGCCAACCCAGAACAAATTGCAACCATGGCAGTTCGCACGTTCATATGTTGGGTTTTGTGAATAAGAGGATGGATCGTTAATCCTAGTTTCGTTGGCTGTCATTTTAGGTGAAAAATTAGGCCAACCCAGAACAAATTGCAACAGTACAAATCTCAACGGATTAAGACTATTTTTATCACTCTAAAGCCGCATTATCACCAGCTTTCCGGAGGTCCGACGCAAACCGTCTCAACCGTTAAAAGACAAAAAAAACCTATTAAAATCCGAAATATTAAACAGGCCATCCGCTCTAAATTATCAATCACATCCTAAAAGAAACTTTCAATAAACACAATGCTTTCAATATTTTGAAATATTTTTCGCGTTTCCATTAAAAATCATCGGAGATTGTTACGTAATCGACCGGAAGTAAACTGGTGACAATGCGGCTTTAAAACATATCAAAAGTCTCAAGAAAATGTCAGAAATCCCGATCCGGCAACATCTCAAAAAAGGGTTTTATTTCGAGGGATTGGAAACCGAATTATTCGCAGCACGGAAACGAGGTTAAAACATAGAATGTTATATTTATACTCAGATTCCGCCCTTTAGTATTCCTCCTTTTTGAGATTCCTCCTTTTAGTATTCCTTCTTTTTATGTTCCCTGATTCCCCGTTCCTGGTCTTAGTAATAGCCATATGGTTATCCAGTCAAAGTACTGAAACAAATATTCTACGACCGCGAGTTGAACGAAAAATTGATCTTTATGTTGGTGTAGCTTATAACGTCAAAAATATTCTCATGAATCTCATCAAGTGCAAAATATCCTATTTAGTTATGGAGTTTGTGGATATTTTTATTGAAAATTTATGAAAACAACATTAGTACTTGGCATTAAAATTGTAATTGACAATAACACTTGTCAAGATTGAATCTGTCAACTTTTGAAGTGTGAAGCGTGGAAGGCAAGTTTCCAGAAAATGTTGTCCTTTTTAGTTAGGACAAATACATTCGAAATAATTGTATGGAAAAAGAGTCTGTTTAAAAGAATAAAGCGACATTTTCTGAACAGCCAAACATTTATCGACTAACAGGTCAAAAATAAACACGACATGGAAGCCAATGGAGAGCTTGATAAAATGTCAACAAATGTCAACTGTCTGGCCGGCCAACGAAATGAATGAAATAAATCACACCACGGAGATCAAGCTAGGGCCTGTTCACATGGAGGTGGGGCGTGGTGGCTAAGCACCTACGATAGAATGTAATAAACAAGATGGCGGATAGAAGACACTTTGTGGCGGTAAATGCGATTTTCCTTTTACTGACATCTTTAGCGGCGGTATTCCAGCTATGTGGTCTGATGTTGTGCTATTTATTCTCTGAAAGACTCCAGAGAATTTGCATAGAATTATCTAACCAATACGATATTGCCGCAGCTCGACTAAGGGGGGGGGGGGGGGGGTGAATAGGTTCGCGGATCGGCGGATTCGGCCTCGAAATGCTCACGGATTACGGATTTTGATGATTATTTCAGCGGATTGGCGGATTTTGGAAATACGACAGATCACGGATCTGTTGGCATTTTGGGCGCGGATTTCGGGTTTTGACTGGCTTTGACGGTCCAATGTCTGATTTGAAATGAATTTAAATCGATGCTATTGTTTATCTGTCAAACCATGCGGATCTAAAAATATCTGCGGATCCACGGATTTGACCATGGTTTCTGAGAAAGTTCAATGTCCAACTATACAACACAGTGTTAGCGTTCAAGACTGCGAGGTATATGTGTCCGGTCAGCGTCCAGTGGCTGTAGCCAACTCGGCACTCAGTAGAGGCCTTGCGAATCTTCCCTTTTCTCAATGATGATTGCATTATCAACGGCCTAAAAGCTGAACTACCTGCTTACTTAGCTGCCACTGCAGATGTGGTAATCAACACAGAAGAGCGAAAGGTAAAATGGTGGCACGACCACAAGGAACAGCTCCCTCACTGGGCTTCTGCAGTGATGAAAGTGCTGTTGGTGCAGCCATCCTCGGCTGCAGCAGAAAGGGTATTCTCTGTTCTCAATTCCGCATTCAACGACCAACAGGAGCATGCCTTAGATGACTATCTGCAAGCAAGTGTGATAACCAAGTACAACAAGCGATGACTAACTTCTAAATGGGTAATGATGACCCAATAACAAGCGTGTGTTGGACTTAAATGGAAAAAACATTGATCGTTAAATTTTGATGTTAAAACATGTGAGCGAAAATCTGAAAATGTAATGTTCTATATGATTAAAAAAAGTCTGAAAAAATGAGCATTTTTTTAATCCACAAGCATTTTTTAAAATTATTTTAGCACTTTTTTGGCAAAAAACAAGCACTGCTTTTAGCATTTAATGCTTTTTTAACGAGCACTTTCGGTAAGAGCCTAGGTGGGGGGGACTTTGAGAAACGGGAGTTTGAGAGACGGGGGTGCTCGTCAGCATAATCAATTTTAACCCTAAGGGATAGCACTAAGGGCATGGTCAACAACAATTCTTCACCCTAAGAGATAGTACATTGGGTGTGGTCAGAGGAATTTTTAACCCTGAGAGATAGCATTAAAAAAAAAATTGCTGGTTTTTATTTGCTGACGGATCCTATATTGTTATGTTGCCGACAATAAAGTCGAAAGTATTAACTGATCAGTTGACTTGTGGCTTATTGTAAAATACATTTCAAGCAATTGGGCCACCACTTAGCGTGAGACACCCTAAAAGCTAGCAGAATTGGAAAAATCCTCCTCCCCGGGCGTGAAAACCCCTAAAAGATGGCGGAATCGGAAAAATCCTAAAACACACCCTAAGAGATAGAAGTTGGTAAGAATTTTATACCGTAAAAGATATTTGGAGCACACCCGTCTATTTTTCTGGAGAGTCCCCCCCCCCCCCCGGACCTTGCTTTAATAAAAAAACCCTTCCCTTGATAGAAGTTTCATTAATATACACTTGTATCAAAGCTACATTCTGACCAGCTTTGCCCTTGCAAAGAAACAAATGATGGATGCAACAGCATTCCAAAGATAGAATGATATATTTAGATACACCTCAGGTGACATATTGAAGATTAATATATCACTTATTACTGGTGATACTCCATCACCAAGGAAATTAAAATCCACAAATATACCTCCAGTCATGCATTAGACATTGGTGCACCCACCCTGTAGGATGGTGGCCTGATGTTTTTTTTATAGAAACCATGGATCCACATATGCTAATGCTACTCCAAAATTAAATGCAAGGAGGAGAACAAATTGATTGAAAATGTCTAATTTCAAACCTACCTATTTTAATTTATTTAGGGTGCAGAGAGGAAACAGCAAATAATATCAATAGGTTGAAATCATCCCTTTAGTTACCCAATTAGTAGGGGGAAATAACAAAATAGGGAGTAAAAATTGACTCCCATTTTGAGGGTGAATTGTACTCTTTTAATGGAGTAACTACAAGCAACCTAGTAAATTACTCCACTTAGCTACCCCCTAAAGTGGGTAAAATCTACTCCACTGAGAGAGTAGGAAAAAAAGGAGTAAAAAATAACTCCATTTTGAGGGTAAATTGTACTCCTTTAATGGAGTAATAGCAAGCAACCTAGTAAATCACTCCCTTTAGTTACTCCCCTACAGGGGTAAAATCTACTCCCTTGAGAGAGTAGAAAAAAGGGAGTAAAAAATTACTCCAAAAAGGGAGTCATTTTGTACCTCGTTTTTTTACTCCCCTTTTGGAGTTAAAACTACTCTCTGAAACTAACATTGCAAAAGAGAGAGAGGGAGGGAGAAAGAGAGAGAGAGAGAGAGAGAGAGAGAGAGAGAGAGAGAGAGAGAGAGAGAGAGAGAGAGAGAGAGAGAGAGAGAGAGAGAGAGAGAGAGAGAGAGAGAGAGAGATAAGGAAGAAATTGGACTATAGCTTTGATAAAAAAATAATCAGTAATGGAACAACTTGGTTGGAACTCTCCTAACATTTCCCCTTTCCTCATTATCTTTAGGTTGATAGAAAAAATGTTTTCAGATTTATCATTTAGGGCAAGTATTTGCTTTAAAAAAGCCTATTTCACATTTACTGCTGTATAAAAGTAAGATTTCCCCTACTTTATTATCTTTAAGACATTTGCCTATTCTCATTTTCCCAGCCTTCAGCATCAATCATGGCCCTCGGGTAGTCCTTGGTTCGTTTTACCTAAAAGTGAAAACAATTATAAATATGTTTTTCTTTCAAAACAACATTTTCATCATGCCATTTATAACCTTATTAACTTTCCACAACTATTTGAATAAAAAATAAATAAACACAATAGATAGTCTGCAAGATGCAGACTAATATATAGTATATATAAGTTATTTGTAGTTATGATAATGTTGAAAAAGTTGCGGTATCTTCGAGAAGACTAAATACACAGAATATAAAGACAAGAAAGGTCTTCTTTAGCAATAAACGACAGGATGATATTTGTCAGCCTTTATTAAATATCTCAACGCAGTCAACAAAGTATAGAGAGAACGAAGAATATCAAAGGATGTTGTTATGCTCAAATTGTTTGATTTAGACCACGAATTCTCAAAGCAAACTCTAAAAACAAATGTATAAATCGAACAAGCTAAGTGACATTGAAACAGTAACTAGACTACTACGTATTTCTGTCGTTAAATTCTTACCGTGAGGAACATATGGCTGAATTTATAGAACGTGTAAGTGTTTACGAATTTAACATTTTCATAGCGATTGCCAGTGGAATGAAAACAACTCAAGTGCACGCCAAAATTATAAGCCAATCGGAATTCAAGTAGATGGCATTTCAGCCAAACAAAAGAGGGATAGATGACTTTGATATGACGTCTTGACGTCAAACTGGTACGGTGTTTTAGCTTGAGCGATTGGTTTTGAAAAAAAAAACACGAAGAAAAGAGCATTATAAAAGCACAGCAATAAAAGAAAAATAACTAATATTCTCAATACAAACCGTCGTTCAAAACTCAACTTGGCAGTGTTTTTTTGTCGCTTTCTGTTTGTCGCTTGTGTGGTTGTGTTCGCTTTTTGTTGTAAACAGTGAACTTGTCGTCTTTCTGCTAGCAAGAAACTCGTCGACACAAGGGAATTATTTTTATAGCTGAAAACATACATCATCCCAAAGCCCTTTCTTCTCAGTATCTCCTTATAGATCTCCATAGATATAGACGTGAAGGAATATTATTAGAATGGTAGTGTAGAGCCTCTAAGTAGTCCTCTTTTTGCTGCTGCAACAGGCGGGATTCACGAACACTCGGGTAGATTTTACTATCGGCTCGTACTTCAGACAAAACGGTTCCTCAAAGATTTCAGCCCATTTGAATCCGCATATTTTCTCATTAAATTCTATTTTCAATCTGCCTTTTTTGCTGTGAACATACGAACTTTGATGGCGGTAAAAAAATAAAATACGTAAAAACGTAAGACCGAGGGGGCCTGGGAGTTGCACGATTGACTGGATAGATGGATTGTGACAGCACAGGATACCCGCGCGATGACCACAAAACCAAGTCGCATAGCTATACCATATTTCTATACCTATGGAGCTCCGCGCGCGGCCTGCGGCCGCGCTGACTCCGCTTCAAAGTTTTCCAGGTCCATACTTCCTGGCAGCCACCTTGAACTTCGCGCGCTTTTGGCGGGCTTATGATTAACGGATGAAGAGCTTTCACATATTGGAAACTCTCAAAGACCCACCCCACCAATGCGGGTTAGCCGGCCCGGCGTCCCGGGTAACCCACCCCGGTGGGGTCCCCATCTGAAATCTGAACGCAAACACGTAAATAAAAGAGATTGTACAGTTGTATGGAGAGGTGGGTTACCCCATTCACCTTGGGAACCCCAACCTCCATGTGAACAGGCCCTTAGTTCCACCTCGCAAGTTTTACTAGGGTTGGGTTTTGCGGTGTTGGCCCTTTTTCGTATTTCAAAACACTGCGAGATGCGAGATTTTGCTTTTAAAACGGCGGTATTGCGGTAAAAAATAAAATGTTGCGGTGTTAACGGGATGTCATGCTCTTTAAAACCTCGTCCTTCTGAGCAGTATGCAATAATATTTGAAAATTTTGTGCGGTATTGCGGTAATTAGCCCCCCCCCCCCAATGTCCCCCCTTTACTGTGTGCGGCTGCGTTCTACACAACGTCGTGTCCTACACAAGATACCAACAAACGACTTCTTGAATGCAAGTATTATATTAACAGGTGAGTCAATGACTTTTCTCAACTACTTCTTTGGAATACTAAATATTCTCGCACGTGCGATATTCTGGAACGTGGGTCTCTGCGCCTCGGCTTTACCTATCGCGCTACCCCTTGAAGTCAGCATGAACTTGCAATAATGCACTAGTCAATTGAAACCCCCTCCCCCATGGTCCCGGGGAAGGGTGGAGGATAAGACTTTGACCCTGTACAAAACAGAGAGAAACCCCCACCCCCTCGGCACAAGAATGCAGTCAAATGCCCCTTCCCTTCGGGATGCAAACTATAGGCAACTACCCGACAATAAGTCATCTGAAATAAGCCTTTATCTTTCAAAGCTAGTACACTTCCGCAAGTGCATTTGTACTAATAACTAGGGAGATAATAGTTAAAATTAATTATCTTCATCTGGCATAGTTAACATTCGTATTCGTTTTTGTACATTCCACAATGCAGCTTGCAACTCGCTGATACATGGAATTGCTTGCTACAGAAAGAGAGTCTCAAACCAGAAACTGATATGACTTTTGTAAATGCTATTTTTCCCCTTGAACGACGCGTCTAAAAACTAAACGAACTGCAAAATCGTTTATATGATATGGACTTCATCTAAACGTGCTTCAACGGAGTTCAACGGCAAACGGCAGTAAACGTTATTTCGTTAACTCGTTAAGGTACGTTTTCGCGTGCTGGGTCACATTTATGTTATTCATTTGTCCCCAAGCCCCCATGGTGGGGACAAGTCTAAGGGGTCAAAAACAGTCAATTCCCCCCATCCTCTAGGGACGGATTCTTGTTCAAAAGTGCTTTTAAGCCCCCACATTAACCCCACACTTCCCCGGGACCATGGGGGTGGGGATTCAAATGACGAGTGCATAGTATTCTTCGGCTCTTATTTGTCAGTCCTTACTGTTCGCGGGTTCGCTGATTTGCATTACGGAAACAAGATTATATAAAAGCGTATTACTTACTTTTACGGACATAGCTGTTGCTTGACGGCAGTACCGGGGTGTTAATAGTTATGGTGGTACAGAATTAAGGGCTACATCCAAACTTGTTTGCATTTTAATTGTATTTTTTGCTTCGTTCTATAGTTCTAAAGGTGTGTATTGTCACCCCTGGGCCAGTCGTTCATGAGAATCCCACGCTTCTGGGATAATTGGAAAGGATAAAAAAGGGCTATTTTATAGATTTGTGCTTCAAGGGAGATGACAACGCTAAAAGACGTTGCTAGTGGCTGGTAGCGCTAGAAAAATACGCACGACGTTTTTATTTGTCGCAACATACAATAAATCTAAAACGAACTTAAACGTTACTTGCAACAACAGATGTCCAGTTAATGTTCAATGTTTGTGGGCACCGTTTCCTTGTGTTAAAAAAAACAGAGTACAAGTTCCGGTGTAATTGGTGGCACTACAGACAAACTATTAAAACAGGGAATGATGGCATCGTTGTACTTGGATGCGAGCTTCATGAGTTAAATGCTGGTATTGCCTTATCAACAGTAAAAGTCTATAAACTTGTCATCGTTTTAAACAGCAACAACTGATTTGGCTGTTTAAATTTTAGGAATTATTCAACGTTTCCTGTAATCAGTGTTCAATGGGTGTTCAGTGCTATTTGCCATTGTCATAACAGTTTATAACTTTAAAACTCAACGATCCGTGTAAGTATCAAGGTTCATTACAATAAGTGCTTGTGGTGAGTCTACTTTTGTTGAACTTCAATAACTTGATATGTAAGGGTGTCATAGATAAATTTGAATGAGGTCTTGTAGTGCTCAAGAATAAGGGCAATGATTTCGCCTTCTATTAGTGGTTGAAGTTGGACGGCTGGATTCAGGAGCTGAAGGAAGGCTTTAGTTGTCAGACTATTGAGGCGTAGGTAGGGCTTTCGGGTAGAGCTTTCGGGCAGAGCTTTCTGTTTTCACTAGTAGGCGGAGCGTCCAGTGGACAGCACATGCTTTGGGTGGCTGGATTGGTCGCTTTGTTAGGTGTGACGACAGTTTGCCTCTGACAGGAAGTACAGCCTATTGATCGTGAAGCTTTCTGAACTCCTAAAACTGTTGCAGTGACCGTTGAAAATTTCGATATCTCCATCTCATTGTGCTGAACAGCAGGTACAGTGAATGGTGTTGCTTCTGTTGCGATGTAGTCATCATTCTTTGGAGTGTTTAGGAACTGCTCGTTCCTATTGGCCTTGACTTTGACGTTTTTAAGATCGTAGGTTTTGTTCATCTCAAGAGTGCCTGTGTGCTCACCCCATAGTACAAGTTTGGTCTGCCCTGTTGTGTCATCTACGATGACATCTTGCCTGTGTCTCCATATCGTGTTGATTGCTTGGTCACGGGAGACATAGACACATCTTTGCATTTTATGGGAATCAATTGTTCAGGTGCTAGTTTCGGTAGGTGTAAGTACACAGCTGCTTTGTCTCCTATTATCTTTGTTCTACAAAGGAGTTTTTTTGTCTCTATTCTTTTGTTCTTTGTGTCGAGGTGCGGATATTGTTCATTTGCCCAATCAAATTGCAGCTTGTAAGGGCTGCGTACTAACCCTTCGGTAATGATGGGATATTTACAGGCTTGCCAGATGTACTTTTGTGTAGCTCTTCTGAGAATGTGAAGCCTTGGTGTTCCTTGCTGATAGGCGTGATTTTTGTGAATTTGGTTATCTTCAAATCATCAGTATTACTAGGCCGCTTGAAGTGGTTAAGTTTCACTGGACTTTTTGTTGCAGCAACAGTATGCATTTGACCATGTTTCTCTGGTGAGTAGTAGATAGGTTTAATTTGCTTCTCCTTGGATTGAATTATGCAATTGAAATATTTGCAATTGGATTCTGGAGAATTTCTAACTTCTTAAACATCGTGAAGGTAGCAGTGTTAATAGCTTCTGCAATCAGAAAAAAAACATATTTTAATTGCGTTCCTCGCTAGCTTGCTACTTGCCTTAAACATATTTTTTTATGATTGGCAACTCTGTTAAGTCTATTTTCCTTTCCTAGACGATAACTTAAGCTTGAAGCTGACTTTAAAGAAGATGATATTGGCTGTAACTTAAGTATATTAAAGCCGCATTGTCACCAGTTTACTTCCGGTCGATTACGTAACAATATCCGATGATTTTTAACGGAAAACGAGAAAAACATTACAAAACATTGAAAGCAGTGTGTCTATTGGAAGTTTCTTTGAGGATATGATTGATAATTTAGAGCGGATGGCCTGTTAAATAACTTGGATTTTAATAGATTATTTTCTCTTTTAACGGTTGGGGTTTCCGGCCCAGCGCAACCCGGCCTTCGCGCGCGCACAGGGTTTCCAATATTCGAAAATAAAACATTTCCGAATAACTCCGATGAGAGCCGGCTAGCAGGCTATCTCGAAAATGAATTCGCTTGACGTCTGGCAGAACTCAGGAAATATCTTTCAAGTTTTTCAAATGTCTTGCAAGCAGCGTTTTTATGACCGTTTTTTTTTTACTTTTTTGCGCACAAGTCCAAGGGCCTACCTACACGCACTCGTTGTAAACCATTTAATTTTATTTTCGGTGGTTCCCTGTTCAATTAGACGATATTTTCGTTTCGTAAAACCCCATGACGGCGGACGACACTGGTGAGCTCGATACATCATTGCATGAAATGAATTTGGATGGTCTAAGTGTTCTGGCACTCATTTGAACTCATACTGCTCTGGTTGGATTGTATTTATCACAAATATACACTTTCAGATATATAATTCGAGCACATATTGTCTTTATGTTCCCTAGAAGAAGCTCAAAAGCGAGGAAGTCACTATTCGCACATGACCTTACGCCGAATTTCAAACTCCAGGAAAGTTTTTAGGCTATTTCTGCAGTTGTCATGTGCACATGGAATTTTACAGGCAAGAAATTCAGTATGGATAGGTCCTTTTTCGTCTGTGAAAATTCGTAACATTTTTGCTCGCCGATTTCGTCCGCCATCTTGGATCTGTAATCTGCCAGTCGTTATTTTTTTCCGTCCTCGCTTCAGGATTCCTGTGGATGTCCACGCAACAGCAGATAACGACTGGGTACGAGTCTGATACGGATATGCCCCCCAAAATCCACTCTCTATAATCATCTCGCGCATGCGTGGTATTTTCCGCTGAACGGCTGTCTCACCGGCGCGAGAATGACCTGCAAAATTAGACTTGCTCTTCGCTCGCGAGCAATAATACTTTATGAGCACTGCCTTAAACACGAAGGCGCGGTATAAAAAGGTGCTTCCATTGGAAGCATCGGCTCATTTGTCAATCAACCACCGTGGAGTGAGGATCAAAATTCAAGATGGCAGCACGAGTCAAGTACAAAATGTAGAGGGGAGACGTTTCAAAGCGCTTCCTGATGTATAAAAATGCCAATTCTACCTTCTAGTCCGATAGAATGTGTAAAAAAGGAAACTCAGTATAAATAAAGCTACGAAACCATCGTGATTTACGCTAAAGAACGAGCAAATGCAGGATCGGAAAACAAAGATTTCAAACCTCGAAAAAAGGTGAGTTTTTTATGCCTAAATTTTACTTTTCATAGCTTTAAAACTCAGAAAAAAGGTTTTAAATGAGTCAACATAAGCTTATAGGTACTTAAAAAGGCGGGAAAACTCTGTTTTGCTAGAAAATGCATCTTGACTTTGTGCTAACTGCCGATAGAAGTATTGCAGGCCCTCTATAGAAAAGATGGTGTTTGCAGATCAAATGTTGCTTTCCTCTTGTTTGTTTTTATTTTTGCATCGCCTCGAGCTCGGAAAAGATTGTTTTGTGGTGTGTAAAGTTTTAATTCTATTTACAATATTACAAGCTACTATAAGTTGGAATTTGGAATAAGTTGGGATAAATATGTAGTAAATGGTATTGTTTTTTTTTAATTGTTGGGATCTTTCTATCAATACACATAAAGTAAATCATCAGAGAAAGCAGTCCATTATTTGTATTCTAGTAATGTTAACTAAACAGTGTAGTAAATATATATCTGAATGAATTTGGGGCCAAACTTGTATGTTGAATCTATTATATAATGTCTAATGTGTTATATGATTTCATCCTAGCTATACCCAAGAAGTCATGGTGACATCTGAATAATCAACACGATATATTTCTCAAGAAAAAGCAGATACATAGGCATATACAGTATTACATTTCCCTGTGATTTTAAATCATAAACATTCCTTTATAAAGGAAACATGTTTTGTTGCTATCAAATTGATTTATGTATTACTGAAGCGTGTTTAACGATACCGTAGACCCAAATGGCTTCATTTCGGGTGAATATTTTTTACTATGCCATTCGAAAACAATAGGCAAAAACAATAGGCAAAAAACAATAGGCAAAAAAACACCAAAATCTTAAATACTCCGCCAGATATTCAAGAAAAAACGAATTCGAACGAGTGTCAGGGTTCGCACAAGTCCTCGAAAACCTTGAAAGTGCTTGAATTTTAAAATTTGAACTTCAAGGTCTGGAAAGTGCTGGAATTCTTATTATCAGTCCTTGAAAGTCCTTGAAAATATTTGATTAAAGAAACAAAAGCAAATCTTGTTTGAGTAGATAAATCGCAAATTGTAGCCAAATATATATGGTTTGCGAGCTATTGCTTAATATAATTTTGGCCGCAGTTCTGTAGTTTTGAAGCGGGAAAACAAGTGGCTAGCGTTAATATCGAGTAAATAGGTATTTGGCATTGGTAATGTCAAGCTCTGGTGAAAGCAGAAAGATAATGAGGCGAAATGTAGACCTTGCATAAAGAATTTCAGTATCCAGAGTATGGGGAATTCGGCATAGAAGATGAATATAAAGTCCAAGAAACATCGTACGGATGTACAAGATAAAGTATGTCCATGCCCAGAAACAGGATCAGCATGGATCATACGCAGATTGTACAGTGAAAGGAAGTGTGCTTTGCCATGTTCTAGCTCTTGCTGATGACGATGGTGGGCTACAAGCATGTGAAGATAGGAGATTGTGATCTCCTGGTGCTCCAGTACACAGAATTTGTGAAGAAAGCTGACCAAGCCCAGAAGACGATCTTCTTGAATTTTAACTACAAGAGAGGTGGTTCCTTGGATATATTGATTTTCTCTCCAAATTTTAAGGCATCTCGATTTCTTGAATTTTAGAGATTCGACTTCTCGTTCTGGTACTTAAGAAAAGCAAGATCTCGTTTTGATTTTCAAAAAAAAAAACTTATTGTCTTGTCGGAACTATTTCTTGGATTGACCATTTGCCACAAGCTAGGCAGGCTGGGTGTGTTCTTCTTCTTTTTCCATATAACCCCATCTCCTTCTATGTGAATGTTCTTATAAGGTATTATAATGTCATCAAAAAAGATAATTACAAAAATATGTTAAGTAAAGTTACATAAGTCAATGCAATAATAGTTTGCTTGCTTTCATAAAAGCGTTAAGACTGGCCGCCCTTGCGGTTAGCTCCGGCAGACATCCAATCCCTGATGGTCCGCGGGAAGAAAGATTTTTTTGATAGTCGGTTCTTGAAGATGGCACTTTGTAGCTTTGGATATTCATATGTCTGCTCATTCTATCCATCGGCGGGACTGTTGGCTGGCCATTTTTTTACAACAAGGCCACGATGTATCTAAGAACATCAGGAGCGATGCTTTCTTTTTTAGGATTTCTAGTGAGGATAAACCCAGATAATTGAGCATCTCACTCACACTTGCTGTTCTGTCGTAGCGATGAAGCGCAAACCTTGCTGCGCGACGTCGTACCATCTCTATTCTGTTAATGTTTGTCTTTGTGAATGGGTCCCATACAGTACATGGACCCTCGAGGGATGGACGCATAAAGAGCGAAGTAAGCCGACGTCATATTCTCAGGTTAAGCCGAAGAAAACCGAGGTGCTGTTTGCTTTGTTGCAAATGTTGTTTATATGCGTATACCACCTCAAGTCAGTTGTTAGGGTGACCCCAAGGTATTTTGCCGAGTCGACAGCACACAGGGTTTTGCCGTGAAAAGTATGATGTGAAGGTTTTTCTTTGCGTCCAACTCTTAAGATCTCACATTCAGCGGTGTGAAACTCGATGCTCCATTGTTTCTCCCACATGGCTAATTTGTCTAGGTCCTGTTGAAAAATTAAGGCATCCTCGGTGGACTTGTTAAGCATACGATGGTATCATCAGATTGTCTGGGAGATCGTTAATGTAATAGAGGAAGAGACATGGGACCAATACAGAGCTCTGGGGTACCCCAGAGAGAACGTCTACAACTTCAGATGATTCTCCGTCCAAACACTACCTTCTGCTTCCTTGCAGATAGAAAGGACTTTATCCACTGGTTGGTTTTAACCCAAACGCCATAGTGCTTTAACTTTTTTTTACAAGGAGCCGGTGATTTACCTTTTCAATTGCTTTACTGAAACCCATCACCAAAACGTCGGTCTGATTACCTTCATGCATATTGTCCACCAACGAGTGTATAAAACCAAGAATCTGTGTTTCACATGATCGTAGTGCTCTAATCCATACTGCAGTTTGTAGAGTATGTTGTTCGTAGCCGCATGACGCATAATTAAGCTGGTGATTATAGGTTCTAGAACCTTACAAGGAATGCATGTTAGTGAGATTGGCCTATAGTCACAAGGATCATGTTTCTTTTTTTACCACTTTTATAGACAGGTGTTATATTAGCGGACTTCCAGTCCTCTGGGAGCTCTCCAAGATGATAGTATTTCTTACATATGACAGTAAGCATACCAGATATAGGATCAGCTAGTTCTTTCAGGACTCCTGCTGTTACGCCATCAGGACCGGGTGCTTTATGAGGTTTAAGGTTGCTCAACAGTCGCCTGACGCCTTCCCTTGAGATAGTAATTTCTTCCATGGCTGGATAGCAGGGTGGTGATTCAGACATTGGTTGTAAGCATGCCTCGTCTTGCGAGAATAAAGATTGAAACTGTTCATTTAAAACATTTGCTTTAACCCTAGACTCAGGTATTATCGCTCCGTCTATTTTAATGGTAGGTACTCCCATGATATCTCTCTTACAGTGCTTTATAAAGGACCAGAAACGCTTCATCCCCGAGAATTCACCTTCTGAATTATGAGTTGGTGTTATGAGTGATTCAACGTGTGCCCAATGTTCTTTACTTGATTCGAACTGGGTTCTTCTTACAGCACCCAGCCTGGAAGAGTTGTATTTGTATCAGTTGACACTCTCTAGTGGTCAAGCAAGAGTCGAAAGAGACTGTAAATGTCAGTTGGAAACCTTGATAAAGAAACTTAAAAAATTGTTCACAATCGTGGGCTTGCTAAACTAGATATAAGTTAAGGCTCTGCTAGATGCGGCAAGTCAAGGGTGGAAACATTACAATGTCATGAAGACTAGAGAAGGGCCAAAGATTGCTGTAAGTGAAAATGCCAAGAAGAACTAGAGAACAACTAGGCCTCCTCACTAAGTCGATTGCACTGCTAATCTGTGCTAAGGAAAAGCAAAAGACTTTGAAAGAAGAAAGTTTTGAAAGTTTGAGAATCTCACAGTTGAAAATCTGTAGGCGAACGTTTGCTTGAAATGATGCTTGTGTATGTTTCAGAGTCCAATCGTCGTCTATTTTCGTATTGAAAATAGACCATGTAAAAATTTATAAAAGCTTTGGTAAAACTTGGAAAAGTATGTTTGCCCTATATTGTCTCTATGAATTTATCGTTTTACTTGTCCTTGAATTTCTACAAAAAGTCCTTAAAAGTCCTTGAATTTCATTTGTGGAAAAATTGTACGAACCCTGATTGTAGCGTTATTCTCGAAGCCGTCAATAATCCCATAATCCTGTTTACTTAGCTCAAAGTCCCGCGATCAACATCCGGGGAACTTAGTTTTGCGGCTTTTCCCTCTAATTAGCATACAAGCGCGTCAGTATCATTATCGACGTTTTATCCGAGATTTATCCGTATTTATATCAACTTTATAAGCGTTTACTCTAAATTTTGCACAGTTGTATACTACGAAAAAATTAAGTAAGAATCCTTGGCTTCCTTCGACGAAGGCTAAGCGAGGAAGAATGCCCAAAACATAGAGTTGTCTCCGTTTGTGGTCTTTTTAAGTTTTCCGCGCTCTTTTTTTCTTCGGTGCAAGCTCGCTTCGGTCTAGGCATCTTCCTTCACTTGCACGACTAGCGCTATGACATTTGAGCGCCTAAGAGTTTTCCCGCTGCGTGTAGAGCGTGCAATGTGATTGGTTGCCATACGCGGCTCTATTTGCTCTTCGTCTGTCATTACTGTCACGCTGCCTCTAATGTTTACACAACTTCAATCCCCGATATCTCGCAGTCAAATTTCACCCCATCTTACTCTAAATATGTGAATTAAAGGTACACTTCTAACCGCCCGATTCCTGCGCAACTTGGCAAGCGTCTAGTATAGATATTGTTCTGTCACACCGTGCCGCGGATAATCAATAGCTTTTTTTGCTACGGATTTAATTAGCGCGTTGTAACCAAAGAAGCAAAATTATTCCACGCCTAACTTTGACCCTTCATTATTAATCAACGAGGCTGTATGACGTCAAATGTAGACACGGTTCGTCAGTTCAGTACATGAAGAAATATATTAAGCAGATCCCGGGAGGTTACGCGCTTTTCGTGTGTATAAATAATTCACATGTTTAAACGTGGTCGATTTCGCACTTCGGACCAGGCAAAAGCACTCAAAATAAAGCGCGTATAAAAAATGATTATCTTAGGAGGAAAGTACAATCATTAAGCTTTAAATTGATATATAGTTTGTTGGAATTTGCTTTAATCCGACGCGAGCGCGAGCGATTTTGCCGGGACTATCGGGGTAATTACCGCTTGGGTCTACGGTATCCTAACGCCCTGTCACACTTGTCACACGTACGTTTTTTTCTCTTGCGACCTGTCACGCAAAAAAAACGCGCATTTTTTTTTTACGTGTGACACCCCCTTTGCAACTTGTTTTGCATTTCTCAAAGTCGCACGAATAGTAGAACGCTCTTCTACTTTCTGCAACAAATTGTTTCAAGTCGCAGGAAAAGCTTCACGTGTGACAGGGCGCGTGCGACCTGCAACAATTTTTTTGCGAGACAAGTCGCAAGAGAAGAAACGTACGTGTGACAGGGCCTTTGGGGGGGCATTTGATTTTGATAGTTGGGGCTTCTTTGAAAAAAAAATATCACCAATGCACCAATTGGTAGACAATTTAAAAAATATATATACTGCATCAAGAGAGCATAAGATATCTTATGCTCTCTTGACTGCATTGGTAAAAAAAAATTCTCGCACGTTCATGGAAAATGCGTCTGAAAAAAAAAACCCTGCGCACCCCCAAAAAGCCACCCCCCCCCCCCCCCCCCTTTTCAAAGTCAAATGCTCGGCCCCTAAACAGAACGGTCACGTGGTGTTGTGAACAAAACTATTGATCTTATGATCCGGCTCCGAAGTGTAAACCTCTCCGGCTTCTTCACGCTTCCTACGACCTTATCGACCTTATACAAATATGCCATTCAAAGTAAGCTGCGAATGTATTTATAAGAGTAGATAGAAGAGTAATGAAAAAGAGGAAAAGGGACAAGATAGGGGGTATGGAGTTATTTGTGTATGCTTCTGTTGTAGAAGTGTGAACAACAAGATGACGTTGTGTGAGATGAGTAGTTGAGACTGCGGGTGAATGTTTATGCAGGAAATAGAAATTATCTTGTCCCTTTTTGTCTTTCCAATTAATCTGCTTTCTGTCCCTGCTTGATGCCAGCGAAACTGTAGATTGGTATTGCCTGACGCCGAGCGGCGGCAAAAAATGTAGCAACTTCAGAATACTTTGCCACAAAGAACCTCCCAGATCGAACCCCAGTTCAAATAACTATTGAAATAGGATACAGTAACATCTCTTCTTGCAGTGTGCGAAAAAACTTCGGAAAAATATTGAAATGTCTCTAGAATTGAAAGTTTAGGTACTGGTGAATCGCGAAGCGGAGCAACTATAGAATACAACGGCCAATTGGACTTTGCACCTTGATTTCTATAGAACGGCGCAATAAATACAATGGAAATGCAAATAAGTTTGTTTGATGTGGCCTTGAATTCTATATTTTAGCCGATTTGGAAGGGTGGGGGATTAGACTTTGATGCTGTACAAAACAGAGAAAAACCCCCACCCCCTCGGGACAAAACTGCAGTCAAATGCCCCTACCACTCGGGATGCAAACTATAGGCAACTACCCAACAACAAGTCATCTGAAATAAGCATCTTTCAAAGCCCACACTTTAACCCCACACTTCACTTAGATTTTAGTGTATAAACAAAAGCTAGAGTAATCACAAAAACTATTATTGATCACTCATAATAATAATGTGTCGATTTGTAAAATTACCATAAAAAATGCTTGCACCCAAAATTATCGAGCTTCACATTAAAATGGCATTTTTGCTGAAAATTGATTAAGATTCATTGTCCTTTACAGAAAATCGGCTTCAAACTCTCTGTGTTTTGACGATTTCCTGATTTTGCAACGTGCACAACAAAAATTTGCTGATATTTTATTTGTGATAAACAAATACAGCACATCCTCACTTTATACGAAGAAAAACAACAAGTTACTCAAAGTTTAGGCCTGCATAATGTATCACAATCAAGAGAAGTATTTTAGGGAAAGTACCTTATCGTCTGTGTGGAGGATTCAAAGCAAAAGAAATAATTCCTACGATCAAATTCATGAAAACGACATGTCAAACGGGGCTAAATAATGTTGGTCAAAATTGGGATAGGGATTTAATTTCCTTGTTACATTTTACATTTACATACTTTCTTACTCCTGCAAAAAGAAAGATAACTGACATCTTATATTAAGATTAGGATATTGTTGTTGTTTTCCTCTAATAAGAATCTACTAATGTCTGTTCAGATACCCTCATCCCCTCTGTGGGACCCCTTGATTTTGTGATATTATCAGGGATTATCTTTTTTTAAGAATCTACTAGATGTCTTTTTACTAGGTGTACCCTCCTTGCCTCTGCTGCCCCACATAACCACCAGTACCAGTATGGGTGATTTCAAGAACTTGCTTAGACCTAATTTATATGAGCCCCACATAACCACCAGTACCAGTATGGGTGATTTCAAGAACTTGCTTAGACCTAATTTATATGAGCCCCACATAACCACGAGTACCAGTATGGGTGATTTCAAGAACTTGCTTAGACCTAATTTATATGAGCCCCACATAACCACGAGTACCAGTATGGGTGATTTCAAGAACTTGCTTAGACCTAATTTATATGAGCCCCACATAACCACCAGTACCAGTATGGGTGATTTCAAGAACTTGCTTAGACCTAATTTATATGAGCCCCACATAACCACCAGTACCAGTATGGGTGATTTCAAGAACTTGCTTAGACCTAATTTATATGAGCCCCACATAACCACCAGTACCAGTATGGGTGATTTCAAGAACTTGCTTAGACCTAATTTATATGAGCCCCACATAACCACCAGTACCAGTATGGGTGATTTCAAGAACTTGCTTAGACCTAATTTATATGAGCCCCACATAACCACCAGTACCAGTATGGGTGATTTCAAGAACTTGCTTAGACCTAATTTATATGAGCCCCACATAACCACCAGTACCAGTATGGGTGATTTCAAGAACTTGCTTAGACCTAATTTATATGAGCCCCACATAACCACCAGTACCAGTATGGGTGATTTCAAGAACTTGCTTAGACCTAATTTATATGAGCCCCACATAACCACCAGTACCAGTATGGGTGATTTCAAGAACTTGCTTAGACCTAATTTATATGAGCCCCACATAACCACCAGTACCAGTATGGGTGATTTCAAGAACTTGCTTAGACCTAATTTATATGATGCTATAACAACTTTTATAACACTACATATGGCCAAAGTTCCATATACAGATGAAGAAAAACAACCAACATGTAAGATGAATTAATAGAAGCTAAGAGGTAAGCAATACCCATATTATCATTTTACTCATTCTCAAAATAACAGCCCATAGTCTATTTTTTGTAAAAGAAAATGGTAAAATGTTTGTAGGAGGGTTACCAAGATACAGTCAACATTAGTCATAGTTTATTCTTTTGTAGCAAGGACTGAATTACAGGATAGGTGTGGTACATCTTACATTGATACCCCCCACAACAACACAAAACAAGACTCTAGTAACAAAAGTAACAATAGACTTACTGTATGTATGTACACTATTAGAGTAGAGTTATATCTAGATTTAGGGGTTGGGACTACTGTAAGTTCTTGATAAAGCTTCTGGGCTTGTATGATCGTTTAGGCAGTTTCAATTAAAGGATAAAAGTTGAGATAAATAAATTTACAATATTAGAAATAAAATTTATTAACATTTTATACAATTATAAGTTATAGCATGGCATGAGGGGAATAGTGATTAAATGTCCCCGCAGGCGGATAATACCATGATCACAGAGAAAATAAACTCGCAACTACGAGTAGTATTAGGCTGGATGAGCGAACACGGTTCAATGGATCAGGGCATTGCATTTGCATTGTTCTTTTTATCTCTCGAGAGACCACCAAATTTTCACAAACATTTCTCACATCAAACATAGTTGATTTACATAGTTGCTCTACCTATCTATAATTCATTTCTTTGACGTCATTAGCACGCACGAGTAGCAAGCCTTAGTCTATGCATGCATGAAACAGAGGCATTTCAAAATGCTGCACAATATATTCTATATTGCAAGAGATTGAATATGCAATGTTGTTGGTTACTATTATTTTTTATAAATGAAGAATACACCATTTCTAGGGCGAGTTGATATGCTTTTTGTATGTGTTTTTAGATATAACTCACGGGTGTTGATTTATCAGATCCAGAGCTGTACAGGCACCATTATCCAACAGACTTTTTTTTAAGAATGAAAGTTGTCAGTCATCATCAAAACAATCCATCAATCCTTTATTTTGACATCAGGTGAAATATAGATGTATTTTCAGAAAAGGAACTCTGTTAGACATTCCAATATTCAATATATGATTTGTTGAAATTTTACAAGACTGTATGCATTTGCAAGACTAGTACGAACTATCCTTGGGTACCCAGGGCGTCGTGGAGATCGGGCACACAGGGAGTTTCTCACGCACCCTGGGTCCCAGAGTATGAGAACAAACTTACAACTCGCCCAAACATATTTTGTTTCTTTATCAGTCTTTTGTCTGTTGATTCAAAAAATTTTAGATGGACAAAAAAGAGATGATCTGTCAAATCACTTCTTTGTTGATAAAGAGAATCAGTTATATCGTTGTATGGAGGTCCAAATTACTCTTAGGAGAACAGATTTGTATCATAAAATCGGGAATATTGTTGTACCCAATTTCTTAAACATTTAACTGTTTTTCCGCCGGGAGAGTCTGACACAGGTGATACGCTCTTCTTAACCGCATGGTTCTTAATGTGTTACAATCATCGTCATCGTTGTTGTTTTTATTATTATTATTATTAATTTATTTGTTTATTTTGTCAATCAGCAAGGAATCCTGGAAAGACTCAATGATGGTGAGGTGATTATTGGTGATGGAGGAATGACCCACGCCCTGGAAAAACGCTGTTATGTAAAGGCTGGTGTGTGGACTCCTGAATGCGTGGTGGAGCACCCAGAAGCAGGTACAGCTCTATGTTTTGTACCTTTGGCAGATAGCATTTAGTGATAAAACAATAGTTTTCTTCTTGCCTGCTTTGTGACTGGACTGACCATTTTTGCTTGGTATTTTACCTACATTTCAAGATAGGACACACATTATGGACACTGTACAACTACTACGTATAAGCATTGTGGTAAATAATTCCCAAATTCTAAAAAAAACTTGGTTGTATACCCAACAAGAACATATCGGTCATTATACACCACAGAATGTTTTGTCCTTAAAAGGTAGGGGGGTAGGTAACAGTGCATGCACTGGAGTATACAGTCATTTGACAAAAGGTTGTCGTCAACTTGCTTTGTGACTACGCGACAAGCCTGCATGTAAGCATGGGGAAAACCACTGAATGGCCTAACGTCAAACAACTGCATACCCAAGGATTATGTTCTGCTAGTTCATTTTTTATATCAATTTGCATAACCAGGAAAGGAGGTGTTTGTATGTGAGCTGTGATGAGGGCAGAGGTCAATTTATGTGGACTTTACCTATCAGCTTATCCCCTAACACAGATTTAACTGATTTTGATTATCACCCCTGTTTTCTTTATTTGTCTCTCTTTTCTTACAGTGTATTAACACTACTAAGCAGTTTGAAATGGTGGGCAGTGTAAGAATGTGCAAAGGGTGTAGCATCTTCATCCCACACCTGCGTGGATCTGTCTATGATCATATGATATGTTAGTCCGACAGCTTCATCGTGAATTTCTGAGGGCTGGTGCTGATGTTATACAGGCCTTTACATTTGCCATGCAAGACAAGCCTCTTGTGTCTGCTGGGTACAGTTATAAGGTATACCTTCCTCCTTCTTCTCTGTCTGATGTTATTTCTATTAAGGGCATTTTCCCAAGGTATTAGACTCAGGAAAAGGCGGGTGGGAGGATAGGTCATTAGGGATACATTATTAGTTGCATTATATGTGCATGATGTTGGCTATGCTGAAGTCTGGAACTGTATTAATAATTTGTCAATACAAGTATATCAATCTCTATTTACTATGCCCTTGGAAATTATTTTCAAACCAGTAATCATAGATTACCTTTTTACTTTCCTGTTATTTGATTGGTTCTTATTTTTTTAAGTGTTAAATAGCAAATCAGCTATACTTCACTGAATTGTTTTTTTTTCTGTGTAACAGGGTCTACTAGAAATATATTTTATTCTATATTTCACTCCATATTCTTCAGATTTGGTTGTAATAATTTTGTGTTTATTTAGTTGCCACTTACTAAACGTTTAGATGTATTTTCATGTTTTCAAACGGAAGTACTCAAGCGACACTTGCCTTTGATAACATGATTAGTGGGCACAGTATTTGATCAACTCAGTTTTCAGTGAATAACTTTTGATTTTTCATGCAACTATCACAATAGATAAGCGATACAAGTACAGGGCATCCCTGCGGCCAACTGTAATAAGGAAAAGGCATATGCTGACAACAAGTTCTAGAATCTAAAGAATGTTTTCCCACACATGATCTTGTCGTACAAATAGGGGTTGCATTTAGCTAATTTTCAGTTGTGAATGAGTTGCCACATTGGAAGGGTTTTTTAACTAGGATTTGTTGGAGAAGACTAAAGAACAACTACTCGAGGTATATACAGTTAGCTCTACTTATTAGGAGTATAAATAGTAATTAGAATATTCATAAGTAGGCAATGTCATGCTCACATTCTATATTTTGTAAACCACAGCTTTCCCATTTACAGTTAACTCTATTTTTTTATTTCTTTTATAATATTTCCAAATCAGAATATTGCAATGGCAATAACCTTATTTAGTTGATTTATCAATTATAATTTCAATTTGTTTATCTATTATATTTTTTACATATGATAAGGGGGGGGAGCTTCAGTTTCATATTTTCATTTGTCTGTAGGCATGAAACAATTTCTTTCGAATTTTCATAGCTTTCCTAGTTCATTCTATTAAACCTTGTTCGATTCAGGCACTACACTTCTGTACAGTTACTATATAATTTTTCTATTTTTGTTTATTAGTTTTCTTTCTCGGCCAGTTATAACCTAGCATTTCTTGTTAGTAGTATTCCTGACAAATGTTAAGTATGTTTGGTATCAATACTGTATGATAATATTGTAATATTAATCATTATAACTATCTGGATTCTATTTTTGTATGATTACAAGGGACTTTGTACTTTTAGTCATTCCTGTTTATTTTACACTGGCATTTTGTGAGTGGTTGGAGACTTCCAATTCTTTCTTTCACAGCCATGTTGACCTGTCCTGTTGCCATACATTGTACCGTGCCATGCACTAAATTAGCTTTTTCCTGCACTGAATCACCAGAGGACGACTACACTTTAGACTTTCTCCAATAAGCACCCCTCAAAGATCTGAAAAATCACATAAGCGCCCCAGCTGCTTGATTCACAATATTACAGTAATATTACAGTACAGTATATGTTATTTATTATATAAGAGATGTTGCATGTAATTGATGAGATTTTGTCTTCCCATGTCCTTACAGTGGGATGAAATCAGCCATGCTGGAAGTATCTTGGCAAAAGAAGTATCTGATGAGGGAGAATTTGCCCTTTCATCCGGATCCCTTTGTGAGACTGGCTCACTCTTTATTAAGGGCCTTGCCTCAAAAGAGGAAATCAAGCAGAGGTTTAGAGATCAGGTCAAAATCTTTGTGGATACCGGAATGGATTTACTCATTGCTGAGGTGAATAGTCAAAACTTTGATGATTGAAGTGTTACATGTTACATTTTTCTATCCCTTTTCAGCCTTCTATTTCAGTCCTTGATTGAAGTGTTACATGTTACATTTTTCTATCCCTTTTCAGCCTTCTATTTCAGTCCTTCAGAGTTACTGAAATATGTGACAAAGTGCATAAATTACTTCACACTTCCATGAAAGGAATAAGATCTAATTCTCTATTTATTGGAGGATAAATTTATAGGATAAACTACCCCTTACCCATAAAATAAGATTTGCTGCTAGTTGCAAACTAACAGCTTTAACAAAAAAAGATAACAAGCTAGTAATGCAGAGCTAATTCTGCACTAAAAATGTGAGTGAAAGTAAGGGAGTAGGTAAGAATTAAACTGAAGCATAAATTAACAGTTTTCCCAATTGTTCCTAAAGTACATCTCACATGTCCAAGAGGCTGAATGGATGGTTGAAGTGATGAAGGAAAGTGGGAAACCTGTGGCTGTTACCATGGCAATAAGTCGTGAGGGTGATCGTCATGGTGTGTTGCCAGGAGAATGTGCTGTTAGATTGGTTCGTGCAGGTGAGCTGTTGTTGTTACTCAGGGTGTATGTCCCCCCAGATAAGATGGCAGAAGTATTGTGTTTGTTGGGGCTTCAACCAAGTTGGGATGGGGGTACTATATGATAATGAGGGCAGAACTGCCCAACATGCTAGTATCACAGTAGAAAGGGTTTGGTATGGTTTTCTCTGTGTTGTGGTTGTCATAATGGTAAGAGGAAGTTTCCTATATTCCAGAATTTCCGGAGTGACTTATGTACCATTTACTTCTGTACCTAGGAATTCTACTTTTTGGGTCCTGGGGAATAGTGGCCGATGGGGGCCTTGGTCAAATATTTTATGAAAACTGCAAATGGTATGCAATTTTCTGAAATTAACCCTTGTGGGATTTTTTCCATTTACAAAAAAATCCAGAATTACCAGAATTTCCAATTAAATGGTAAACAACCTTAATAACATCAATGCACTAAGAGATACAATGGGATAACATAAGGTAGGAGGTTCCCCTAGTTAAGAGTGTGATTCTCATGTGGCTTTGTTGCTATAGCTACATAGGCTTGATTTTGTTGTTGTTAAATTTTCTAGGTGCAGATATTATAGGAGTGAATTGCCGATTCGACCCAGAGCGGAGCCTGGATACTATCGCCCTGATGCAAGAGGCCATCCAAAGGGAAGGGCTGAAAACTCACTGGATGGTCCAGCCCCTGGGATATTGGTGTCCAGACGCTGGTCCATCAGGCTTCACTAGTATTCCAGAATGTACTTTAGGTGTGTTGAGTTATAGTTCCATTATTGGGCTAAATGGATGAAAGACTCCTGGCAAGCTAACTAGTGGAGTAAGACTTCTAAAAAGATGGGTATTATAACAATAAAAAGGGTGGATAATTAAGAACAGTTACTAGAAATGGTAACAATCACCCAATCCCCCCCTTGATCCATACTTAAACCTGTAGAAAAACTAACTTTGTTATTCATTAATCTGCTAGCTCTTGAGCCTAGAGTACTGACGAGAATTGAGGCCCACAAGTTTGCACGTAAGGCTTACAATATGGGTGTTCGATACATAGGAGGTTGCTGCGGATTTGAACCCTACCACATCAGGGCACTAGCTGAAGAGGTGGGTATCCCTGTCACATCAGGGCACTAGCTGAAGAGGTGGGTATCCCTGTAACATCAGGACACTAGCTGAGGAGGTGGGTATCCCTACCACATCAGGGCACTAGCTGAAGAGGTGGGTATCCCTGTCACATCAGGGCACTAGCTGAAGAGGTGGGTATCCCTGTCACATCAGGGCACTAGCTGAGGAGGTGGGTATACCTGTCACATCAGGGCACTAGCTAAAGGGGTGGGTATCCCTGTGACATCAGGGCAATTGCTAAAGAGGTGGGTATCCCAGTCACATCAGGGCACTAGCTGAAAAGGTGAGTATCCCTGTCACATCAGGGCACTAGCTGAGGAGGTGGGTATCCCTGTCACATCAGGGCACTAGCTGAAGAGGTGAGTATCCCTGTCACATCAGGGCACTAGCTGAGGAGGTGGGTATCCCTGTCACATCAGGGCTCTAGCTGAAGAGGTGAGTATCCCTGTGACATCAGGGCTCTAGCTGAAGAGGTGAGTATCCCTGTCACATCAGGGCACTAGCTGAGGAGGTGGGTATCCCTGTCACATCAGGGCACTTGCTGAAGAGGTGGGTATCCCTGTGACATCAGGGCACTTGCTGAAGAGGTGGGTATCCCTGTCACATCAGGGCACTAGCTGAAGAGGTGGGTATCCCTGTGACATCAGGGCACTAGCTGAAGAGGTGGGTATCCCTGTCACATCAGGGCTCTAGCTGGAGAGGTGGGTATCCCTGTCACATCAGGGCTCTAGCTGGAGAGGTGGGTATCCCTGTCACATCAGGGCACTAGCTGAGGAGGTGGGTATCCCTGTCACATCAGGGCACTAGCTGAAGAGGTGGGTATCCCTGTCACATGTACCCTACATTAAAAAAAATCATAGTTGAATTTTGGAGTAATGTATTGTTTGATACAGATACAGTGAGTTTGTAGAAGACGTCAAAACGGGTATCTTAAAAGTTGTTCGGAAGTAAAGCTGTCCTCTTACGGGAGTGTCAGCAGTAGCTGATCCAAGGGAAGGGTTTACGAGGTTCACCCCCCCCCCCCCCTTTGGGCTACCGGATTTCCATATGTAACAAAAAAAATAACCCTCCCCCATTTGTCACTGAGCCAACCCCCCCCCACCCCCTACCTATAGCGAAAAGCTAGGTCCCGCCCCTGCCAGTTAGCGGACAGCAAACAGTATGATACTACTGATACTCTCTTGCGGAGAGTTTACTCCACTCGTTTTCCCCTAAAATTAGAGTTTTCTAAAAAAAAAACTAAGGCAAAAAGAGGAAATCAAATCTGAACCAGGCCCAGGGTGTTTAAGTACTTCTTATTTTGCTAAACATGCGAACATCCTATTGTTGCAGCTGTCAAAAGAGCGAGGACGATTACCACCGGGCAGTGACAAGAGTTGCCTATGGGGGGAGGCCTTGGTCCATCACGCCGAAGCTCAAGTCGCCCGGAGGTGAGAACATGTATTCCGATCTTCAGAACTTTTACCATAAATTATCGTATCTCCTGTATAAAGATAACTCTAGACAAGTCGTACTATGCACCTGCCCCCTGTGCTTTGCCCTTTTTTTTCTATCTTCCGTACCATGGCACTTTTGTGGCTTTCAGCGTTATTCGATTTGTGTTTTGGCCTCAGTGGCGAATTGGGTTATTTGAGCCAGTTTGTCATGTTTCAGGGCTACTCGAGAGTATTGGGAAAAACTCGTTCCTGCGACTGGTCGGCCATTCTCACCAGCATTCGCTGTTCACGAGGACACTTGGAAAACGGAGAAAAAACACGAATAGACAAGGCATACTTATTTATTAATGAACAATATTAATAAACAACACTTATGTCTCGCCATTGGACAGGCATGTTCATTGCTTTAGTAATACGCCCCAGCACACGACCCTGAAAAAGACACCTTAAAAACGAAGAAGAAACTTAAATCTTCTGCGTTAGAGACCTTTGGGAGTTGCCTGCTTGCAGGCGCTTACTTGGTGTTTTCCGCTATGTTCACCCGGTGTTTTCCGCTATGTTCACCCGGTGTTTTCCGCTATGTTCACCCGGTGTTTTCCGCTATGTTCACCCGGTATTTTCCGCTATGTTCACCCGGCGTTTTCTGCTATGTTCACCCGGTGTTTTCCGCTATGTTCACCCGGTGTTTTCCGCTATGTTTAGCCCGGGGTTTTCCGCTATGTTCACCTGGTATTTTCCGCTATGTTCCCCCGGCGTTTTCCGCTATGTTTCCCGGTGTTTTTCGCTATGTTCACCCGGTATTTTCCGCTATGTTCCCCCGACGTTTTCTGCTATGTTCACCCGGTGTTTTCCGCTATGTTCACCCGGTGTTTTCCGCTATGTTCAGCCGGTGTTTTCCGCTATATTCACCCGGTGTTTACGCTATGTTCACCCGGTGTTTACGCTATGTTCACCCGGTGTTTACGCTATGTTCACCCGGTATTTTCCGCTATGTTCACCCGGCGTTTTCTGCTATGTTCACCCGGTGTATTCCGCTATGTTCACCCGGTGTTTTCCGCTATGTTCACCCGGTGTTTTCCGCTATGATCCACCGGCGTTTTCTGCTATGTTCAGCCGGTGTTTTCCGCTATGTTCACCCGGTGTTTCCGCTGTTCACCCGGCGATTTCCGCTATGTTCACCCGGTGCTTTCCGCTATGTTCACCCGGTATTTTCCGCTATGTTCACCCGGCGTTTTCTGCTATGTTTATCCGGTGTTTTCCGCTATGTTCACCCGGTGTTTTCATCTATGTTCACCCGGCGTTTTCCGCTATGTTCACCCGGCGTTTTCCGCTATGTTCACCCGGTGTTTTCCGCTATGTTCACCCGGTGTTTTCCGCTATGTTCACCCGGCGTTTTCCGCTATGTTCACCCGGTGTTTTCCGCTATGTTCACCCGGTGTTTTCCGCTATGTTCACCCGGTGTTTTCCTCCATGTTCACACGGTGTTTCCGCTGTTCACCCGGTGTTTTCCGCTATGTTTACCCGGTGTTTTCCGCTATGTTTACCCTGTATTTTCCGCTATGTTCCCCCGGCGTTTTCTGCTATGTTTACCCGGTGTTTTTCGCTATATTTGCCTGGGCCGGGTTCCTAGAAAGTATGTTAGCGCTTATCCACGGATAAATATGGTTATCGAGACATTTGATTGGATAACAACCGTATTTAACTCTGGGTTAGCGTTAACCTGCTTTCAAGGAATCCGGCACTGGTGTTTTCGCTGTTAACCTGTTGTTTTTTGCTATGTTTACCATGTAATACCGTTTACAAGTTTGGTGGTCAAAGCGCTACATGCCTTGGAGATATAAGCGTTTCCCTTCCAGGTCACGTGATTGATGACGTTATGTATTTTGATTGACGGGTCATGTTTGTTGCATTTCAAATTTTATTGTTTACGAGTTTAGTGGTGAAAGCGCTAAATGCCTTGGAGATATTAAGGTTTTTCTCCCAGGTCACGTGATTGATGACTTCACGTATTTTGATTGACGGGTCATGTTTGTTGCATCCCAAATGTTATTGTTTACGAGTTTAGTGGTGAAAGCGCTAAATACCTTGGAGATATTAAGGTTTTCCTCCCAGGTCACGTGATTGATGACTTCACGTATTTTGATTGACGGGTCATGTGTGTTAGAGGTGGCCAGAGCGCTAAATCCTGGAATGTTATGTGCCCGAAACGAAAATCCTAGTGAAACAGTTCCGGCCGGAACGGATCTCCTGGCCTAAACAAATCGACTGTTACACCTGGTGTTTTTCGCTCTGTTTACCCGGTGTTTTTCGCTATGTTTACCCGGTGCTTTTCGCTATGTTCGCCCGGTGTTTTTAGCTATGTTTACCCCGGTGGTTTTCACTATTATTACCCGGTGCTTTTTGCTATAATTACCCGGTGTTATTCGCTACGTTTATTCGGTGTTTTTCGCTATGTTTACCTGGTGTTTTTCGCTATGTTCACCAGGTGTTTTTCGCTATGTTTACCCAGTGATTTTCGCTTTTTTTACCCAGTGTTTTTCTCTGTTTTTACCCGGTGGTTTTCTCTATGCTCGCCCGGTGTTTTTCGCTATGATTACCCGGTGTTATTCGCTACGTTCGCCCGGTATTATTCGCTACGTTTACCCGGTGTTTTTCGTTATGTTTAACCTGGTGTTTTTCGCTATGTTCACCAGTTGTTTTAAGCCATATACCAGCAGTGTTTCTCGCTATGTTTTTACCCGGTATTTTTAGCTATGTTCACACGGTGTTTCTCGCTATGTTCACCCGGTGTTTTCTCTATGTTTACCAGTGTTTTTCGCTATGTTTTTACCAGGTATTTATCGCAATGTTCACCCGGTGTTTCTCGCTATGTTTACCAGCAGTGTTTTTCGCTGTTTTTACCCGGTATTTTTCGCTGTTTACCAGTGTTATTCGCTATTCTTTTACCCGGTATTTATCGCTATGTTCACTCGGTATTTCTCGCTGTTTACCGAGAAAAAGTAAATAAGCTTATTCGAATAATTACGGTAACCGCCCTGTCAAGATGCAAGTCCATAGTGGGTCTCATTGGCACACGGAAAGTAAAATAAATCCCTGTTGATTATCACATAGCCTGCTCTTATTTTGAGTTATTCGGAAATGTCATGGTTTCGTACGCGCAACGGCCAATGCTGGTCGTCTCTTTGCGCGCCATGATTCCCAATGTTCTCAAACCAGCGGGGAACGGTCATAGTCCCACCCTGGCGGCAGTGGTCGCTTGTGCAGTGATCGCTTGATAGCGAGTGGTCGCAGAATGTGGTCGATTAATAGAGGGTGGTCTTGTGTACCTCCGTAATGAAACCTTGTTTTCTTTTTTCCTAACGTCTGTCGAAGCTAAGTAATTGTTGTTATCACGAGGTTTAGTGCTGAGAGGTTTGATGTATCTTTGCCTGGACAAGCCTGTGTGGCGTTTCGATAGTGGAGTAAAACTGACGAGCTTGTGACCTTTCAAACAACACAATTAAACAACACAACACAATTGAACCGGCAATGTTCACGGTAAAAAAGTATTTATTAAATGACATTTTACTACACCAGTAGCTTCGAGTTCTTTATCAACTTGAACAGATACAATTATTCAATAATTTAAATCGATTGAAATCGATCCATTGATGCGAATTGTATAGTCTATAACCAGTGACCTTTCGTTCCATGTTTAGCTATTTACACACAAATCACGGGTCTGACAGAAGATCAAGTGACGTGTGTTGTTTTAGGAAATCAACACAAAGACTATGTTTACACAAAGAAGTATAGTTAAAAACATTGAAAAATATACAGCTCCTAAATATATATATATATATATATGTATAATATAAAAACTCCTAGAACCTTAGGCCTTTCGAGATAGCTACATAGTTGTGTATAAAATAATATAAAACGGCCGAATTCAGTTCTCAAAAATACCATTACTACAATCCAAAACTTTATAAATCCTAAGTACATTGACGGGGATATTTTCTGAATATTGAGATTTTTCACTATAATATAAAGCTCGAGTTTTTACGCACACGATAGTGTGTTTTTCTGTGTTTGGCGAGATGATCCGAGCGAGAGAATCTCTTGTCGCAAACATCACAGACGAATGGCTTGACTCCGCTGTGCGATCGCTTGTGGCGCGCGAGTTCATCTGACCGGGAGAATCTCCAGTTACAGCCCTTCCACGTGCAAATAAACGGTTTCTCCCCAGTATGTCGGCGTATGTGCGCTTTGAGATGAGAGCTCTTCGTGTAGATCTTGTTGCATCCTTCATAATGGCACTTGTATTCCCTTGTAGATGGTCGGCGACGACCTTTATCCGCCTTCAGCGCTGCTGGTTTCCGCGCGCCGTTGCAAGTTGACATGGTACCAGCGAAACTGAGTCCAGGCTGCTTTCCCGGGTGCTTTAGGTTAGGTATGACATCGGTTGGGTCTACTTGCTTCTCGGTCATGTCGCTAACTGAACTGGACTCGCTACTACTATCCTCATTACCCGGCAGCACTAGCCCACTTGCGGTAAACACCAGGTTATCCTTATGGGGCCTCTCAAATTCCAGGGTTTGTTTGTAGTAAGAGTTGAACGCGCTAGATATCAGGTAGTCTCGTAGCTCATCGGCTTCGTCTTGTTCGGAGTCCACGGTTTTCGTATCTTCCATAGAATCAGCCAGTCCCTTGCTGAACAGGTAGTCGATATACACATCAAAGGGACATGAAGGGCCCATGGTGTCATAACTGAACTGATCTTCATCAAAAATTGAAGTTGGAGAGTCCAAAACAAAGTCTTCGTCCGAATCAATGACTCCACCGAATAGCACATCCATATCCATGCTGTGCCGCAAGCTATATAAACGAGAAAGCAGAGATTCCCCCTTGTGTTACTTTAGCTAGAAAAAGCTACAAGTGAAGTGTGTAGAGTGCAAACAAACAGCGCGACCCCTTGTTTTTCCGTAATACAATTTAAAGCCACGATTGGCTTATTTGTCAATTTGAGACAATCTTTCAGGAGATAATGATAACCGTCAACATCACAAATACACCCGACTGTCACAGCCACCTCGATCATGAGCAAGCACAGGCCCTGCGCAGCTTGCCTCCTACAAACAAATACAAACAATATGGCATGATACGACCAGTAGAGTACCGTCCTAGTGTAGTAACAGCTAGTTATGATGCGAATTTTTGCTTTGCTTTACTCCCCGATGTAGGTTTGACCTTCTGATCTTTAACGAGAGTGCACTTGTTATGCTTGGACCTGTCCAGTCGTGGAAGCCTAAAAACCTTTGGTGTTATTGATTATGTTGTTTCTCTCTTCTTGATTGACAAAGTCGAGCCAGCCCAAACCCCGGGGATCCCATCAAGGTAAATTAATTTGTTCATGAATCGCGTAATAAAGAGAAATTCTCAAAGTGTGAGAAAATTTGGAACGCTTTGCTGCTATCCGTGGGGACAAGCCATATGATGTTGTGGGTATTCGATAAGTATACACTTGAGGCTTTGGTAGCGTGTGATCCTACTTTGCTGCGTAATTTCTATTCGTTTTTGTATTCTGAGTGGTTTGCAAACATGCTCTTCCCCCGCTGTTTTCTCGCTGATAGGAAAAACAATTACGTGTCAGTTTGTTTTCTTTAAAAAGGCCCTTACCGGAAAAATAACACCGATTCTTCTTTGAGGCAATCAAGAAGACACGAACGGAGGTGCTGCAATCTCGAGTAATCCCACAATGACTTGGCATACATAGGCCAGTAGGAAACTAACTGTTAATTTTGTGCAAAGAATATAATCATCACAGATGACTTCCTGAACCCGGAAAACAGCGGCATACTAACGCTCATAAGATGCGCATATAATTCGCATACACGCATGACTCCATACTCTTGGATGGTAGTGCTCTAGGAAGAAGTTTATGCTATTGTAATATTTAGCGATTAAGTCAAATATGTGTCGTTCAAATAAACAAAGCAAGTGCTGAACCTGTAATAGAATCGTCAGCTAACTTTGCATAGATTAAGTGTTAGGTTTCAGCGCTGTGACAGTTTTCTTTCGGATTGTATTCCTGAGATAGTGCGGCACCGAAAGCGTGACCGCATGGCGCCTTAAAAAAAAAAAAAAAAAATGCCACATCGGACCACCGCGCTTAAGAGAACTAGCGAGAGTTAAAGCTCTCAGCTCTGTTCCCCATGGGGTATTTCCCTTTGAATGCTGTTGAGATCAATACCCCTGCAATAAATGGAAAATAAAATACACCACTTCCCGTGCAGAGAGGCCCTGGTTTTTTGGTCTTTTTTTTGTCCGTCAGGCTTTATCTCACAAAGAAAAGGCTGACAGCTTTTTAAATGTTTATGACAAATTGACTTTGCACTGGATCATAACAGTTTTTATAGTAAAAATATTTAAAATATTTACTTTAATTGTCAGTTGATATAAACAAATGTTAATCTCCCGGATGTAAGCACGTTATCTCAATAACGACACAAGGGTTTGGTGTGACAAGAAAAGACGAAAAAAACTGTGTTTGCAAAGGGAATTTGCTCTGATGAAACTTGCCATGGAAGTTCTGTCCTTCCTTTCGTCTATCCTCGCAAGTATCTTCTGAGTTGTAGAGAAGGATGACAAACACGAAAGACAGCCATTTCACTTTTGGAGTATTTCCTCCCAGACCGACAGAGCATACACCGTTTTTAAAAAAATGTGTGTCACTTATACTGCAGGCAGATAACATGAAGTGTAGTTCAAACATGATCACTGAAATCAGCAGCATAGGATCTTGCGTGCATGGTTTTAGTTTCACTTTTTTTCATCTTTGGGTAAACACACAAGCAAATTCAAACCACCTAGATTCGGTAATACCCTTCTAGTTTCTTTACGCCATCTACTCGAGCAAATAAAAATTACCACATAAATTTTGCTGACATGTCTACACAGCATACTATAGCTGTCAACTAAAAGTGTCAACTCAAAGTTGCTCGTGCAGATGAGGCTTTACTGAAGACGGCTGCAGGGCTATTCGGGCTTCCGACTGCATGCTTTTCAGGCACGTATTAAGGATTGACTGAGTGGGGGTGCGCAATCATAGGAATCATATGAAAAAAGCATAGTATTTGAAGACTTCATAAGAAATGACCCACTTTTTGGCCGCCAAGGGGGAGGGGGGGGGGGGCGCTGACGCGGGTACGCGGGTGATTTTCCTGTGGTCGGTATAAGACTGTAACGTCGGTATAAGACGTCACAGGAAAGTCCCAGTCCTCCTCTCCCAGCACAGGAGACCCTATAAGAATGCGAGGGACTGGACTAGGGAAGAGGTCAAAACATTGGTACTTCTTAGGGACCCATCCGTCACCACCCGACTATTGAGAGGGGAGGTACAATGTGCCACCACACACCTCTGGGGGAGGGTACTATGTGGCACCACACACCTCTGGGGGGGAGGGTACTGGCAACACACACCCTCTGGGGGGAGGGTACTATGTGGCAACACGCACCTCTGGGGGGAGGGTACTATGTGGCAACACACACCCTCTGGGGGGAGGGTACTATGTGGCAACACGCACCTCTGGGGGAGGGTACTATGTGGCAACACACACCTCTGGGGGGAGGGTACTATGTGGCAACACGCACCTCTGGGGGAGGGTACTATGTGGCAACACACACCTCTGGGGGGAGGGTACTATGTGGCAACACGCACCTCTGGGGGAGGGTACTATGTGGCAACACACACCTCTGGGGGGAGGGTACTATGTGGCACCATATCATCCTTTAGATAAGAGGGGGGATACCACCAGCCTCTGCAAGAGAAGATGGAGGGGTGCTATTTTCTATATACTCTGCAGTACATGCCTGGTACTCTCTGTCTGCAAGCTAGCAAACAACGAAAAAGCAGCCTACACACAACTTCTATTCAGTCTATTCTACTATAAAAAGTCGTAACCCCAGACTCGAGTGAGGGTTTAAATAGTCCAAGCTATTTTAACAACATTTACACATGGTAAACGGTCAACGGTATTTGTTTGACATATAAATCCTTGTTTCTGCTTATAACAAACAAAGCTATTTAACGTTTGGCTGAAGATATACCGTGCATATCAATATGTCTTTAAAATGACTATAAAAACCTTTTTATAATAATTATCTTTATAATTATCGCTATATGTTAAAAAGCTCCCTATTAATAAAATTTTAAAAACAAGATTGATTACCTAATTGAATAAGGCGAGGAGAGGGGTTTACCGGAAATTTGGTCCTCTGAAATGGAAAAACGAACCACACCGCTCAAAATCCTGGCTACGGGCCTGTTCTTTACTTTCCGATTCTATCGTTTCCGCGAGTAACCAAAACTGTGAATACAAGTAAAACACCTAGAAATGCTAAGAAAAAATGATTTATCGAAATTTAAGCTGTGTAACTCATTTTATTTGACCCTTTATAGTTAACTCCTTATTAAAATCTTCTTCTGTTCTTGTTCCCTTTCATTTAATCTGAAAGCTACTTATTTGCAATTATTCTGTAATAGTTGATTCTGTTTTTGAAAAGCGATTGCATGTTTTTCGCTATTATTATTATTATTATTATTATTATTATTATTATTGTTGTTGTCGTTGTCGTTGTCGTTGTCGTTGTTGTTGTTGTTGTTGTTTTTGTTGTTGTTATATCAGTCTGTATTGTGGGTTGCTTTTGGAATATTAGATAAGACTACCGTTCCTATCCTACGCCACACCTCTTTGTCAACACTCAGAAAAATGACAGCTTTAAAAGAATAAGTCTATACAATAAAAAGTTGCTTATATATATACGATATTCCGGCAAACAAATACCAAATTGGTCCATAGCCGTAGCAAGCCTTGAATTATTGATGGGGGGGGGGGGGGGGAAGAAACATTAAAAAAACAATGGCGGGCACAGCCGCGCCCCTACTGGTAATATGGGGGGGGGGGGGGGGCACGTGCATAATCAAACTGCTTAATGTTGCTTGCGCTACATCCCTTCCCCCCAGGAAAAATGGGAATGGGGGAGACCTATGCCCATAGAGTTCTTTTCGCTTTTAGATAGAAATTAGAAATAAGACTGCAGAAGTGGAGAAGTCACTGACTGAAAGAATTCATTCGATAACGAATATCCTCGCGGACCGTCTTTCTATGACCATTATCTGTCCATCCGGTAATGCGGCCACGTCTTGAGCCTTGAATCGCTTATCATTAAACCTGGCGACGATAAAGCCCTCTAACGTATACATTTGCACACAGCTTAAGCTATTAGAACAAACGACAAGATTTTTATTCCCATCGATCGCAATGCTATTCACAGTTGCATCATCCGGGCCACTCCGCGATCGACCAATCTCAAGCTTTGCCTGATCCTTCTTGTTAAAGAGGGTCACGCCAGGCATTCTCGAGTCGGCGACTACGACTAAGTCACTGTGCGTGACGGTGCGTGACGGAAGACAGTCAGGGACGACCTGGGCCAAGTCGATCACTTCTACTAACTCGGCTTTTGAATTAAACACTTGTATTCTGCCATTGTATGTATCGCTCACTACGATCTGGCCCTTGTCGTCAACGTGTACCCCCAAAGGACTCATGAATGCGCCCTTCTTCTTCCCCCTCTTGCCAAACTGGTTCAATACTTTCCCGGTCCTGGTGTCAAACACCTGCATGCGATGGTTATTTTTATCCGCCACGACAATGATGAACTCGTCCAAGAAGGCGATCCCATCAGGATCATTGAAGCATCCTCTCTTTCCGCCCTCATGGCCGATGATGTTAAGGAGGGCTCCATTCCTATCGAACACTGCGACACAGTGCTGTTTATCGTCCGTAATGGCGACTAAGGTAAATTTCTTGTTGACAGCAATACCACTGAGTGATCTGAGCGGGGGGGTGTTTCCCCATTTCATGATAAACTCAGAGACGACACGCATTTCTCGCGGAAGAACCTTGACTTTCATGGGGCTACCACTGACATGGAGACCGTGGACAAGAACGTCAACGTTAAATTCACCTGATATTAAGGGGAGGAACTCAACCTCGCTCAGACCCTCCGCCGGCCCCTCTTTTACTCGAACATCAGTCACTCTCGTGGAAGGCGTGACAAGCGTGTCAATTACGCTTCCAGGGGCAATGCTTGGTTCACCCGCAGCTGTATATGTAAACAAATTCAGCTTGGCTATGGCGCCTGCCTCGGTTTTGTACTCTTTATTCAACACAAGGCTGCATTTCCAGGGGTCTGTCGGTTTGATAATCTGTACCACTCCTATTTTCCCCTCTTTGAGTTTTGCGGCTTCTGTGCTTTCAATGAATCGTATGCTTGGGTCGTATTTAGATGGGCAGTTTTTGGCTGCGTTATTAATAAAATCATCGCATATTTTACGAACAATTTCTTCGTGTAACTTTGAGTCAGGACTGTTCATATATTTTGCAGCATCTTCTCGAACTTTTTTCGTCTCCTTTAAACGTTTCTCGAACTCTGCCTTCTCCTTATTCATATCTTTTGCCAATTCGTCTTTCAACGTTGTTATGCGTGATTGAAGCTCCTTCTTGCTTGCATTTATACACGAGATCAATTTGTCTGCTTCTTTGGCTACTTCTTTCTTGGCATTTTCCGCATTTTTACCCAATTGGTTCAGCGTAGATTTCAAGTCATTGATTATATTAGCAAGACTTTTCTCTCTTGCCTTTAAAGTTTCAAACTTGTCTAAAGCAGTCTGCGACATTTTTGTATTTCGTTTAGCCTGACAGAAGTAATGAGAAACTATCAGTTATGAATAGAATGTTGGCGGTTGAGTGCCTCTGGATGCTTCTCAGCAAGGAACAAATGAAGCGAGAAGTTTCCGTTGTGACATATGCCACTAAATATAATGTTTTTATCTTAGGCGGCATATGCAAACTTTCCCCATTTTGGGTTCTAGTAAAAGCAACGAACCATAAGCATTGCATTCTTGGACGGGAAAGCGGACCTCTTTATTCCATTACTTTATTTTATGCGTTCTGCGCACCCTTTAACTTAAACAAGATATATGTGCTGCCTCGTACCAAGGCGTTTCAAGTCACTAAAACAAAATATCACTGCCGCGGAAAGCAATTATGCGAGACAAGTGAGCACAATGAACCATGGGAAGGTTAGTGCTGATGGAGCATGGCTAGTAAGCGCCTGGGTACGAGGCAGATCTTGATAAGCAAACCTTTATATAGCTTCATAAAACGACACTCGCCCGGTCAAGGCTTCAGCATGCGCTCGTGTTCATTAAAACTAGATTGTAACGTAAGAAAACAAGATCGACTGCGTCTCGTTGCGTACTTTTTTGTCCATGACACGCTGTGACGTCATCTGTGCATCTATTAAAGGACAGAAGCACGCAAAAATGAGATCTATTCGTCAAATACAGGACAATCCTACCCATGATCTACGGCTGAGGGACGATTGCTTTTCCTAGGCAATATGTCCAAAAATGGAATAATCTACGGGGGCGTAGCTAGGATTTGCTGAGAGGGTGGGGTATCATATGGAAAACGTTTGATATTTAACTTTCCTCTAATAAGCAGAAATGGCCCACTTTTGGCGTGGCTACACAGTCTGACGTGGTAATCATATTTTTTTCTTATTCTACAATTGATACATGTGTCTAGGTCCTTATGGTCAGGTAATTCTACGGTGTTTGGTAGAATCTATAAGCAGTAAAAACAATGCACTGCAAAATAATATTATAGGGTGTGTTTCAAAATAAACAGTCGATTCATCAGGAAGGCTTTTCTTTATTAAAAGAGATTCCTTTTATAAACATTAATTTCAAGCAAATAGACATACCTATACGCAGATATTAAAATACGATGCAACTATTAAATTACTACACTCATTATATCAAGTCAATTCTAGCTGATACTATAGGTGTACAGTGTTCTATATACAGTGCTGTAGATAAGAGAATTAACACGCCAGAGGTAACTTACGCACAGGCGGAACCCAACTTTGTCTTACCTAAGCCACAAAACGATACCAAGCTAAAGGGGCACAGTGCGCTGTTTTACTCACCCACCACACCCTTTCACTGGACAAGTTGGCAAAAAGTCAGAGACTGTAGTAAACGCATAGTGTTAACAAGAGTCTATAGTAGGCTTATAACTTAAAGCGCCCTTGTCAGCCACACCTTTGTTATTGTTTTTATTTTATATTGGAAGGCACAAATGTGATGAATCTCGAAATACAGTAACCACCTAAAACCAAAGTTTAATACTTTATTTACCAAATCAATCGCATTGGCATTACCAAAGTGTCGCATTGGCTTCCCTAAATCAGCCAATGGAATGGATGCTTCTTCACACTTTGTACTTTGCTAGGATGACAAAATAGAGACTGACAGACGCTGTTTAAGCGGCTAATAAAATGCGTGGAAACTCTTTAATCGAATCAATAGGAGAGGAAATAGCCCAGTGTAATCATCGCCAACATAAGCTTGCAACGCTACGCTCGGCTGACCATGAGATAAGGGAATGCTGGCGAACTACTGCACTGCGCCTCCGAGCATGTTTCAAACAGCGAATCTTTACTTTTGGCTACGCTGTGGCGATGTTTGCAGGGGCTTTAAAGTTTACAAACGAGATAATGAACGCTATTATCATCGAATCCGTATTGTAGCTTACTTTTCACATAGGCCGTAATGTCTTGTATTCAAGGTTAAAATAGCAGTATACATTTACATACACAACGACCTGGATGATTTTGGAGAATTTCCAATTCTGAATACGCCCCTGTAACTATGACAACAAGACGCTTACCAGCGCGCACTCTCTGACGGTAAATAACCTCATGGCAATGAATTGAAATAAGGGAGTTAAGGCATCCAGTAAAATTTTCACCCAGCCAAACACACACCGAAATTTCTATCGTAAAATTAGCTAGAATAAAAACGAGATGGCTACAGTTAAGTACTTCCTATCCGCGTCTTTGACTCCACACAATTATCAAGTTCCCAGAAATATTTATAAATTAAAAACCTCTAAAACAATTGAGCCTCAACGAGGCTGCTGAAAATAAATATAATACATCTGCACATACGAATATTTGAAGAGATTTTGAGGGAGTAAGAGAGCTCTTATGTACACAGGGATGCCCAAACTCCCATCTAGGGGCTATAATAGCTATAATCTGGATATAAAAATATTGCAGCCTGGGTCATAGCTCCATATCCTGTGCTTCATCCTCTGAAAAGTCACTAATAATGCTCTCACTTGATGATGAGAGCTCTTCTTGTTCTTTGAGAGCTTCCTCAGTGGCATATCTCCTAATGTACTCTGTAGATTGAAAAATAAATAAATGTAAAAACCTTTTTCAATAAAATTGGACGGAAAATTTCGCCTCTCAATCTTCCAAGTTAAAGTGGCTACTATTGCTACTTATTTTATACCTTCCATCCTATGTAACCCCAAAACCGAGAGAATGGTCTTGCTCTAACTTAGTAATCAGGTGTAATCTAAGGATGGGGGCAATGGTGCATGTGCACCCCCCTGAACTACCACAACCCATTGTTTTTGTATTGAAGAATAAAAAAATCTTATACTTCCACAGTTTATTTACATCAGAATCAAATGTAAATAAGCTTGTAACGATTCACCTTCTTCAGTCTGCCCTGAAGAAGTCTTATTAAAGACGAAAATTTGGCAGAGTCGATTTCCAGTTTTTGGAGTATTATACTTTCACAGGATATCTATGGTCTAGGCACCCCTTCGCAAACCTCTGCTATATTTGCCTAAAACTTTTCTTTCTATTTTGATTAAGCACTTTTCCCACACACAAAAACAAGACATTTAAGGCAAAATGGGAGATGTTTTTTTATGGATGTTTGAATGCCTCTTTTCCTGGTTTGATGATATTTAGTTTAGAGAGTTTGTAGGTATGATAGAGTGTCTGTAAAATTGAGGTATACATACCATGCATTGAGGGATGTGACGTTTTATACATGTCAGCATGGGCTGCCCCCCCCCCCCCTTGGATATGGTATAAAGGGTTGTTCTAAAGTACCTGATATTTTCTCCTTGTATTGATCTGGCTTATGTAAGAATAATGCTGCTGCGTCTCCATTCAGGGGGTCAATAGGGTTTGGATATGATAGCAGTTGAGGCAAAAATGACTCAAATATGTTTGATAAATCTGCAATTCAACCATATGATTGATTAGCACAGTGCAACATGTCAAGCAATATTGAATATTGCAGTAATAATTCACACAACCAGGGCTGTCAAAATGTACTTAAGTAGGTAGTTACTTAAAAAAGTAGTCTGTTGTAAGGGGATCGATGCAAAATTAGCTCTATTACTCATTTTAAACATTGGGCAAAAAGTAACTGGCAATAAAATGTAACTGGCAGAGCCCCAGCAGTTGCCGGCTTGTTTTGACAGCCCTGTACAACTGGGGGATTTGATAAGAGGTTTGTGGTATTGCAGTTGTTAACTCAAATTATTTATTGATATTCAAGTGAATTCCAGATTATTGCAACTAAGTATATCATTCAGTCTGAAGGGTATCTATTATATATTAAAGCACCACCAAGGGGTTCATTAGGCCCTGGCAGATGGCAAAACCGCCAGCTATTTTCCACAGAGCAGCGGCTACTTTTGTTTTCATTAAAAAAGTTGATTTATGTTTGATTTATGTTTTGTTTATGGTTGTTGATTTTTATTTGAACTAATAAAATAAAATAACTTCCAACCCCTACTTATCAATCTCCACCACCTGCTCTGAAACTTGAAACCCCTGCCCTACTGTAACCCCCATGAGTGTGTAAATGATATTAAGTAGTCACCAAATGTATACCGTAAAGAGCTGTCCAGGCTTGGTTTATTACATCTAAACAGACTGTCCCAGACCTGAGAATAGTCAAACATAAACTATAAGAGGAGGGCATTTGCACACTATTAAACCACATCAAAGTTAGTATACTTTTAATAAAAAAAACTAAATTGAATCATTAATAAAAATTAAATTGTATGGGTAACTCAACTTATAGATCTAAGTCTGATTGTTAAGGCAGCCGCATTTGTTGTTGTTTACAATAAAAAATATGAATGTCTATTTGACAGTCCTCAAAATAACAATATACAAGTCTGATTCATTATGCAGATGTAGATCAGCAAATCAAATTTCATGTTACCTTCAATATTCAAATAAAATTCAAATAACTTGACTTCCTGCTATCTTGATCTTTTTTTCCCTTAGCCAAATTTGGATTTGTTTTTTCTATTACTCTTACTTTTGTCAAATGAATGAATTCTATCCAAGACACACAAAATGTGATACTTATTCATGACTCATATAAAAGTATAAGCAGCTAACATATATTTTTCAATTAACCACACTTACTCAAACACAGGTAACAAGAACTGATGTTTGTCTCACTTAAGAGTCGGAGTAAGTATGGCACTACTGTAGTTCATACTTACGCTTCATCTATGTTTGGGTGGTATATTTTATTCACAAAACCTATATAGGAAAGCAGAAACAAGAAATAAGTCATCACTATTGTGAACAAACGTTTAAAGATTTAAAGGAACTTACCAATAGATGGTGATTTAAATGGGTATTTCTCTGGTAAATCAACTCGAACTTTCCATACACCACCTTCATATGGGGCTGAGAAGAACAGAAAAGCAATATGTAGGGTTTTTTTCTCTCGAATTCAGCTAACAAAAATTTGGAAACAGTGATAAATTAATAAAGTTAATAAAATCTAATTGCTGCAAAAGTAGCAATGATCTATATTGTCTGCTAATAAAAATGTTATTTAGCTTTAAACTATGTTAGACTAAGCATCAATTTGAGTTGATGTTTTAATTTCTATGTTGTTCAATAATCAGAATATTAGTAGTGTTTTAAAATGCATTATGATCTTATGACCATTTTAAAAGTTTATTAAGAATATCATACATAGTCCTTTTAAATAAAGTAATTACATCTTAACTACCCAACAGCCAAAATTACCATATCCTGTAAATTTTAACGGAATACGTCATATTTTTATTATTAAGACACAAATGGGATACTGGGTATAAGTGACGTTATTCGTCATGACGTTGAAAAGTGATTTCCCTTCTTCATGACTTGATTTATTTAATATCTTTACAAATATCTTTAATATCTACAAATATTTACTAAAAGGTAAATCTGGCGACAACAGTTATGCACAAGAAACGAATTTGTGATGTGCTCCCCACAAGGCATATTGTATGGACAGAGGGACTGTTTCAAGACACATAATAACAATATCCTTTGAAGAGCAATGTCTCTGCGTAATGTTTAAATAATCTACAAAAGAATAACCTGCTTTGACAAGCCAAGTTCCATCGATAGTGAGGAATCCCAATAAAATAATTTTGTAAACAAAGGCTCTTACGAAAAAAAAAACACTTGAACGTCACAACACGAAAATGCAAACGTGAGGATGATGAAAACACACATTAAAAGTAGGCAAAACAGCCATTGTGAAGGATCAGGGATGAAATTAAAATCACGAGCAATTAAAATGAGAGATTTTATAGATTTTAAGGCATGTATTTCCAAACTCTTCGGGTTGATGATGTTTTATTAATCAAGATTGAGTTAAAACCTCGGATAGAAAAGTGAAAGCCAATATCACGGACGTATAAATGCGAAATATAGTAGTACTTGGAATCATGTAGGGCTTAGTAGCGTGCACATAAAAGTGTTGAACATGCTAAAATAAAACAGATAAGCATATATACAGTCTATGGACTGACGCGAAAACCAAAACCACAACAAAAACACAAGCGCCTTCGACTTACTTCCTACAGGCCCAAAAAACTTGACGATGAATTCGTTGAGGCCACCTAGAATTGTCACTTCGTGTTTGCTTTCAATTCTACCAAAGGAATCAGTTAAGAAAAAAGTATATACGAGTACAGTCACAACAACATCGATAATATAATAAGTACAGCAGTGATAGAGCAAGGCAAGCGCCATTTTGTCTTCACAACACAACTTTCATCAACAGAATTCCGGCTGCATAGAATAGCATCTAGGAAAGGATACAGCTTTATAACATCAGTATCTATCCGCCTCTTCCCTGGCGACGGAGATGACATTCTAAACAGCTAAATCCTAGAATATATGTGCCGTCCAAAGACCTTCTACTCCGTATTAAACAATGGAGGGCACTGAATTTTCTGGCTCATTTGTTGACGTAACATTATATTTTGGTCACGTGTGTCACAAGCTCCGCCTCCCAAATCTCGCGGCCGTGGAGATCATTTAAAGGATCAACAAAAATAATTGATCTGTTATAATCCTTATTTATAGAAATTATCTCAACTTACAAAGAGTTTACATAATCAATGTGAAGCCAAAAAATACATTTAAGCGACATTTACTCCATTCCTTGGCTCATACCGAACAAAAAAAAACAAAACAAAAACAAACAGCAAAAGAACAAACAAATTTTGTGTCACCCAGGACTTTGAGGATGTATGGCGGGTTCTGGCTCTCGTTGCTTAGCAAGCGGCTGTGTCGGACCGAGCAAAGCGCTTGAATTAGGCCCTACCACAGGCTTACCATCCTAATGTTGTTATTCGCACGCCCGGGTTATTTTAAAGAAGAACGGATCTCAGTTTTTTTTATCATAGAATAAAGGTCAAATAAACACTCATTGCCTTTATTTTTGTTTCATGTGTCTTGAGGTAGAACAGTCGCGAAAGGGGGGTTTTGAGGGGGGAGGGGGGGTAATCTGTGTCCGTTCCTCTGTGAACTAACCCCGGCGTGCGAATTACAACTTTAGGATGGTAAGCCCGTGAGACGGTCGAGGCTCTGGAACCAGGGTAGTAAGCCCGTGGCCCTAATCCATCTCAAGTTGCACTCGTCTGGCCTTGAGTAGTGAGTAGTGAAAAACGTGCTGGGACTTCCTTTTAAAAATACTCTTCTAGATTTTAAACAAAATAGGCTAAGGACGTCGAGAGGTGGCAAAGTTTCGGTAACCCTGTGTCTGTTGGTCTGGAAGGACCTGGTAAGAGTCACACATGTAGCGTGTACTGGAAAGTGCGAATTGAGGTGACCGGACGACGCATTTGAGCGGCTAAAACTGCAGTGTAAAAGACCTAGGATGTTAGCCAGAGGTGGGAAAAGACAACAACAACACAACAACAATATAACTTTATTTATACCACACACAGAAATTACAGTAAGAAAATAAATAATAATTACAGATTTTGGGTATTGGCTGCCTAGAAGTAACTAAAAAGCTAATCTGGCTAGGCAGCACAAAATAGTTCAATTAAATGGAGCGTATAGCAAGGACGTACAAGGCACGAATACAAAATACATGAAAGCAGCAGCAAAATAAAATGCAATAAAACAAAAAAACTAGATAGAAGCTAATAATTTTCAAGGATTGAGGTCTTTATTGCAGCCTTGAAGCTAGGCAAACGCATGGTTTTGGTAGGTTCTTTGATGTTATTCCAAATTGAGGCACCTTTAAAACGAATATTAAACTTTCCATAATTAGTTCGAGGTAAAGGGAGGCAGTACGATGATTTAGAAGCCAGTCTTGTATTATATTTGTGCCTTGAAGCAACCGTAGTAAAAAAAGAATCAAAAGGAGTTGGAAGTAGATTCAAATGAAATTTGTACATAAATATTGTGTTTAAGTAATAGATTAGATCAGGAGATTTCAAGATATTTAGTTTTCTAAAGATAGGAGAAGTATGTTCAATGTAAGATGAGAAAGTTATGATTCTAACAGCTTTCTTCTGTAAAATAAAAAGAGGCTTGATTGTTGATTCATATGTGTTGCCCCAAATAATAGCACCATAAGTAAGAAATGGATAAATTAGAGAATAATATAGCTGAGTGAGAATTGTTGGTGATACATAGTAACGCAGCTTTGCTATTATTCCGACCCCTCTGGAGATTTTCTTACTTAACTGGTTAATGTGCTCCTTCCAGTTAAGAAAGGAGTCAATAACTACACCAAGATATTTGATATTATTTTTTTGTTTAATGGTATTATTATTGATTGATAAAGAAATAGAACTAGCCAGCCTCTTTTGTGCTGGTCGAAAAATGACAAAATTAGTTTTACTGATGTTCAAAGCCAATTTATTTGCACAAAGCCAACGATTTATATTATACAGATCTGTGTTTACTTTGGTCTCTAAGGATGTCAATGAAGAATCGGCACAAAATAAATTGGCATCATCAGCAAATAAATGAAAGTCAAATAAGTTGGAGCAGTTATTAAAATCATTAATGTACAGAAGAAAGAGAAGGGGACCAAGTACTGAACCTTGAGGCACTCCACATGTTATTGGTAGTGGTGCAGATGACACATTACCAATAGAAACAAACTGTTGCCTGTTTGATAAGTAGGAAACAAACCATTCATAAGCTATGCCACGGATGCCGTATGAATAAAGTTTTGCTAATAATATTTTATGATCAACAGTATCAAAAGCTTTGCTAAAATCAAGAAATATGCCACAAGAGTATTGACCACCCTCAATTGATCTTTGGATTTTATCGGTAATAAGCAGAAGAGCATGTTCTGTAGAATGATTGGCTCGAAAGCCAAATTGATTTTTGTACAAAATATCGTATTTGTCTAGAAATTTTATGACTCTGTTATACATTAACCTTTCAAGTAACTGATTAAAAATAGATAATAATGATATTGGTCTAAAATTAGAAGTGTCAAAATGAGAGCCTGATTTGTAAATAGGTATGACACGTGCAATTTTGAAGGCATCAGGTACAATGCCAGAAGAAAAGGACAGATTGTATAATATCTCCAGAGGCCTTGAAATAATAGAGCTTAGTATTTTAAGAACTGTAATTGGAAGGCTAGAAGAACCACAAGCTTTACCTGATTTAATTCCTAAGATTATACTTCTAATTTCCTCTGTAGATGTGGGAGCTAGAAGAAAGCTGTTAGAATTAGCTGTTGGAAGAAATTCTGAAAATAAAGTGTTTACTTTTGGAATATTGTTGCTGATATTTCTGCCAACATTAGCAAAGAAGTAATTGAACTCATTTGCTATCTCATTTACATTGGTAAAAACCTTATTAGAAGATACAATTTTTGAAGGTGTGAAATGAGCCTTAGGCTTTAGCACGACAATTTCTTTTATCCCTTTCCAGATATTTTTTATGTTAGATTTGTTAAAATTAAAGTACTTTTCATAGTATTTTCTCTTACTTATTGCAATTAAATGGTTCAATTTATTTCTATAGATTTTGTATTTTTCAAAATGATATTGATTTCTAGATTTAATAAACTTCCTATAGAGCCTGTTCTTATAATTAATCGAAGTTCTGATGCCCTTGGATATCCAAGGTTTTGCTTTGAATTTAATTTCTTTTCTAGAAAGTTTTTTCATTGGAACATGGGAATTAATTATTTCATTAGACTTAGCAAGAAAACAGGAAAAAATATCGTTAACATTATCCATACCATAAAACTGTAAAGACCAATCAATTTGGCTAAAATCATTAATTAAAGCTTCCTGATCCAACCTAGAATAGTCCCTTTGGTAGAAGTCATTTTTTGAGACATTGATATTAATTGAATCTATTGTCAGAAAATTGGGAAGATGATCTGTTAAGGGATAAACAATATTGCCACTACAAGTTTTATGTTCGAGCGAGTTAAAAAATATATTGTCTATGAGCGTGGCCGAATGATCAGTTATTCTAGTAGGTTGCAAGATATGTGGCTGAAAAGAATATGAAAATAAAGTATTAAGAAATTCCCCTGTTTGTTGGTGGGAGTCTGAATTTAATAAATTCAAATTTATGTCACCTGAAAAAAGGCAGAGCTTTCCCTCCTTACTGATTTTGTCCATGGTTTTATAGAAATGTTCTAAAAAGGGGTCAAGAGAACTATTTGGATGGCGGTAAATAACTCCACATAATATGTTTTTGCTACCCTTATTATTTTGTATTTCAACCCATAAAGATTCTTGTTGATCATTTGAAATGGATAAGTCCTCCCTCAAAATGAAATTAAAAGAAACAGCTATAAATAAACCTACTCCCCCAACTGAAAATTTAGTCGGTTTCGATATATAAGTAAAACCTGGGAGAGAACAATTAGCAATATGCTCTCTACAGTCAGAATGCCAGGTTTCAGATAGAGCAATTAACTTAAAAGGATGATTTAAAGTAGAAAGCATATCTTGTAATTTATCAAAGTTTTTTGAAATACTTCTTATATTACAATGAAGAAGTGAGAGCGATTTGTCTGATAAATTTGAAAGCTCATAAGACGAGTGAAATTCATGGGGGGAGTAGTATTTTGAATTAATCTGACTAGGAATATTAATATCTAAATCAAAGTCACTTAAATTCGGAAAATTCAAACTAGAAACTATGTCTAGATGAGGAAGATTTTCAAGGCGAACGCGATCAATGAATGGGGAGCAGTGGCACAATGTATTGGAATTAAAGACTAGATCCAATAGATCATTGTTGTTTAAATTGTGAAAGGGAAAGACTTCAGAATAGCAGGGATGACAGAGCCATAAATCGTTGGTGAGCGATAAATGATTAAACTGTTTAAGCAACAATTTTGAGCATTTAAAGTGACACCACTGTAAACATGAATCGCATTCGACAGCACGACAGTTCTTTCTTATAATTTTAGAACAAATGTGACAGATAACTCTAGTCATTGTAAGTCAACATAAGAACTTATATGTGATCTAGTTAATTGTAAACTTCGATGGAAAGAATACATGTTAGCTATGTGACTTATTCTTAACTTGCTGTATTTGTACTTGCCGCACTGTCGCTCTTGGAGGAGATGTTGGTATCTGTCATCGCCGTCGCCCCTTCGACTTCGTGAACAAAGCTGGAGCTTCTTAGATTTATTAATACCGATTCATCGGTAACATGAATCGATGGACTGCGTTCATTCTTGCGCAAATAGATGTTTCCATTTGCAGTCCAAATGAAGTCATACTTCATTTGTTTTCTATCCTCCAACGCACTTTTGAATAATGCCTTGTTTCTTTGAGTGAGAGACTCACTGAGATAGATCGAGTTACTTTTAAATCTATCCAGGCCAGGCACGTTGTGTGTGGAGAGCTCACGCAACCTCCCCCTGGCTTTGTATGTTTCGTCTCGCTTGTCACGGCTTGTAAATTTGACTATGATGGAGGGCGGGAACTTTGCCGTCGAGTTTTTAGGCTTGATGCGGTGGCTGGTCGAGATATCCTGTCTCGAGAGCTTGACCCCAATTAGGTTGGCGACTTGACACGCTATTTGAGAAGTGTCTTCTCCTTTAACCTCAGGGATCCCACGGATCTCGAGGCATTCCCGGCGGCCATATTGCTCTAGATCGTTTAGCCATTTCCCTTGGTTTGATAATGTAGATCTGAGTAGCCCCACTTCCGAATGAAGACGAGAATTCTCTTTCGAGAGTTCTTTTACTTTAACCTCTTGATCTGAGACTTTCTTTAAGATGATGTCGTACTTTTCATTTAGAAAGTCAAGAGACGCCTGTAATGGCGCCAGTTTCTTGTCGAGTAGTTCTTCCAAAACCTCTCTTGTTAAAGCCATGGCCACAAAAAATAAAGAACAAATAGACACATACGACAACACTAAATATTTGAATTACATATATGAACTTAATGCACATGAAAGTGCAAACAACGACTTCAAAACGCGGAGCTAAAGCTAGGCACGTCCAACCACGCCGCTGTCATTATGCAATTCTCAAAGACCGGGAAAGGTTTGGGAATGGTGAGTTTTGCGAACAGTTGTTACATCTTGCATTGTCGTCCCGCCAAAATGTAAGAAGATAGATGGATTGACACTGACTTTGGATGTAAAAATTAAATGTCGTGCATTCTGCAGTTTAACCATCGTTTTTTTTTGTTTCTCTTTAGGTGTTAGTGCCACTTGTTTGCTACGCAGATCTTCAGTCGACGGGCACATGATGGAGGGATATAAGGAAGGATTTCCTTGGATTTAACCGACCCCTTTCACACACAACACGACATGTTTTAGGTCTGGAGAAAGCGAGCAACATCGGAATACACAGGTACCATTCATACGTCGCACTTCTGTTGTGCAAAATCTAATTTTCTATTTGTATCGACACAAATACATTGGGTGTAATGGTGATTTATACATTGCATTAAATGTGTCCGGTTCAATAGCTTGCAAATAGTAAAAGTTTACTTGATGTGGAGTTTCTGTTGCACAAAATGGGAAAAAAAATATGGGATTTGTGTTGTGCTTTTGCTATACAGAACGACTAATGCAGCCTGCTTACTGCCTTGTCAAACTTAATTCTGTCATGCCAAACTTAATTGATTCAGACGTTGAATTGTTCATGTGCTCGTATATTTTCCTGCACCTTGAAGTGCTTGTTGAGCTTCCATATCACTATCTAGAAATCCTCACCTGGGGCTGGCACTGGGTCCTGGAGATCTTCATATATATCCTGAACCTTCATTCCAGCCATTTTGTGGTGTTTTAGAGCCTGTTTATGTAAGCGCCATTTCCCACGCTAGCTACTGATCCCCAAGTCTCCCGAATGGCCCCTTCTGTTCCTGGATGTTAACAATGCAGCAGAATTAAGCTATACCGGAAGTTGTACGAACACTGCATCATGTATAGATGCGCAGGATTGGCCACCTCCCATCCTAGCATCATCAGGCCCGTCATGCCTGTAGTTTCATGAACAGCTGTGCAGTAAGCCATCATCAGTAGGGTTAATCCCAATCCTTCTGGTTGTCTGTGATGAACTTGGCCAGCATCTCCCCAAGTGTCTGGTTATATCGCTCGACCATCCAATCAGACTGCAGGTGCAGTGTTGTGGTTCTTTTCATTTCAATGCCTAAGAGGACCCCAATCTCTGTTGACTTAAATTCCCCCTCTTATCGGTGTACAGCTGCAGGGGTACTTCAAAACGGCCCATGAACTCCTGCACCATCTTGACAGCCACAGTAACTGCTTCCTGGTTTGGTTATGTGTAGGTCAGGCATTGGTGGTGGGGCAAAAAGTTTGATGGCAACTTTCTCGACTTCATGCATGGTTCCTGCTGGTCATTAAAAAATGTTAAAATGTCTTAAATTTTGGGAAAAAGGTATTAAATTTTGGGAAATTTTTGTCAATGGTCTTAAAAAGTCTTATCTTTCTAAAATTTCAGATAAATTTGTAGAATTTCTAGCAAAAAATATCTTTTAATTTATTTATTTGGTTTGTTGGGTGTTATATTTGTACATGTTTATATTAAATTTGGAAATTTTATGTCTTAAAAAGGTCTAAACTTTAATTTGGAACCTTGTCATAGCGCTGCAAGACTTCTTTTTAGGGGGCCTTCTCGCCTTGAACATGTCACACTTTCAACACCAGTCTGATTCCACATGATTCCCATCGTAGGTACTGTATAGGATGTTTTCATGGAGTTCAAGGCAGTCCCACTGCCTCCAGTTTGCCTTGGTGGCCAGACTCTCAGCAGACACTGCCACTCTGGGAGGCCCAACAATTCTCCTTCCAGGAGATAATCAGAGCCAGGAACTTTCCCTCCCTCTATTCACTCTTAAGGCGGCTGGTGACCAGCTCTCAATCCAGCCTTAGTGCTTTGCTGTCGGTTAAGTATTGCAACTTACCTGGAGGCTTTTACATAGTGGCAATAAAATCAGCACAAACCCAGGAAGCTACGCAGCTCTGTCGCATGTGTCCGTTAGTGGCTTGTCTTCCACCTGGTGTTGTCTGGGCCTGTAGAGATCCCCTAGCAGCCGACCATGTGACCAAGGGATGTTACAGACAGCTGGAACAGGTGGCCTGAGCTTGAGTCCTGCTTTCCTAATTCTAATGAGGACCTATTACCCTGAAGAACATCCTCTCCTTTTTGCGATAGCTTGAGAGGCTTCAGAACCCTCCATCTATACGAAGTTTAACCAAAAACTAACAAGCCAATTTTTTTTTCTAACATACACAGCAAAATCCTACAAAAAACCTTTTGAATACTTTTCAAAACATAGCTTTCTTTGGTCACTGGTGAAATAAACTTTTTTTGGGGGAGGGGGGGGGGGGAAATGGAAATATTGGTAAAAGAACTGACAGGCTAGTCGAAGAGGAGTCAGTGCAGGCGCAAAGCATCATGGAGCTCACAGCAAGGGAGTACAGTATAGCCTGGGGACAAGTCTACTATTTTGGTTTTTATAACATGGGGAACACTTCACTTGTTTTTATTTCTTTTTGCTTATAAGGCAATGTTTCACGATATACTGGAAACCGTCTTAGTGCTCTTAGTGTTATAGGCAATCTATACTATAATAATACGTTATGGAATGGACCGTGCGCCACCTTTCACGGAAAAACTGTGCTGGGTTTGAAAACTCTGAAACAATACCATTTCCACACATTACCGAGGAAGAGGTGTGCAAATTGTTTTTTTATTTCAATATTATACCAGGGAGCAAAGTTCTAACTCACACGTTTTTATAAGCGAGAGAGGATCACATTCGCAAAAGAGCCATTTTCAAGATTTCACAGAAGCACAAAGATAATTTATTTCACGCAGCAAAAAGGACTAATGACCTTCAGACCTCCGTGTCTCCCAAGAAAAACACACTAAAAGTATACAGCTGTGATGGAGTGGAATAGGTTGGTGCGGCGGATGGCTCGAAAGTTTACGAAGACAAAGAAATTTACAACTTCACGACGCGAGCGCTGGGACGGAACTAAAAAATACGCAGAAATCACACAACTGTAGACACTTTACAAATAAAGTCATGACATCTATATAAGGAAATTAAACAAAGGCTACCCAAAATAAGAGAAATAAAAACATGCACACTCTTTACAACATACACATGCACAAGATAAAGTCAAGTCTATTTCACACTGTCACACAGTAATAAGTCTATCTCCAAAAATATCATCGTAGAGGAGAAATCGTATTCTAGACAATTTCAGAAGATGTGTAAACAAACCTTCAAGGGCGCGGAAAATTAAATCTGAAAAAAATTCCAATACTTGCCATAGTTTCATTGAATACTGTAGATAGATTAATTGTAGCTAAAAATACTATTAGTGGATTATATCTAATTCAGGATGGAAAAGCAGGAAGTGAAACTGCCCTGTCATGAATTATGAATTTGCACTTCGCTTCAGAAATTCCCTGAGATTACCCTCTTGGAACACACTTTTTCGGTTTGGTTCTTGTTCCTCCGTCGCTGTCCTGTGTGTGCTTCATGAGTGCGAGCATGTGCTTAACTAATTAACATGAATTGCGGATGGGTTTTAGAAACACTACACGATTGAAAGATGAGCCTTTTGGAATTTAAAGTGAAAGCTCGGCCTTTTTGGATTAAATTGGAAACTTGGTCTTTGTTAGTTTAAAGTGTTGCTCAAGTATTTGTAGCCAAATCTCCTGCCTTTATTATGCTTAAAGGACTTATAATTATACCCTTTAAAATGAGTCCTGTCTTGGTTTTTTCTTATCTTCTTACGCACTTTAGTTGCCTCTACCAAGTCCTTAATTGTTTAGAGAGACCTGGATCTTTCCCAAATAAAGATTCAGCAAATGGGACAGTTGGTGAACATAAACGCTTGTTGTCAACATTGAGCTCCATGTTCTCTCTTTGTGGCGTTACTTGAGCCAAAAAATTTTGGCCTAAAAATGCACAGTCTGTAGCTGTTTTTATAATTCCTTTATTCCAAAATATGACTATGACTGCACGTCCCCTCCCAAACTAATGGGATTGCCTGTTATGGTTATCAGACCTTCAATTAAATAATTTCTTTTGTTAAAAAGAAATGCAACAAGGAATTTGTCTATGCCCTTTCTCTTATAAAACAAATAGAGAAACCCCGAAACAAAGGGTTAGTGATCAGCCAAGACAGTGGCTGCAAAGAAAAGCCAGCTGCCAACTGCCCCCAGACAAATCTATAAGAATAAAGGTTTTACCCTTGCAATTAAATGACCAGCCAATCTAAGCGTAAGCACTTTACTTCCCTGTGAAAACTTCTAGGTTTAATGATTCAATTTTTACTCAAAGTTTGCTAATTTTTTTAAATAAGTATTAATTTCATGAATTGAAAACGCATTGAGGCCCAAGCAAAATGCATATAAGAACTGTTGTTATTAACTCTACCACAGAGAGTCTCCCAGTCCAGAGCTTCCAAAACAAGGTTCTTTGTAAGCTTATCTTCCAACATGTTAATCAAGCTTGCGCGATTAACCAGTCAGAAGTGAGGTGACATAATGGCAGCCATGTTGATCCACAAAAGTCCCTGTTTCACAGAGACTGAATAAACGGCAAAAATATGGGTTTGTGGTGTTTTCCTGCGAATTTCGGAGACAAAGACTGGACGGACAGCTCAGATAATGCTAAACAAACACATTAAATTAATAAATTAATTACATATAGGTAAGGTATAACCTGTCACTCTCAGCATTAAATGCAGTTCATCAGAGACAACATGGTCAAGTGTTACATTCAGCAGTTGCTAGTGCTCACAGGACAACTTCTTTCTCTTGGCGCACTCTTTGACTTTGTCCAGGGTTCTTTCTCTCCCCAATAGTAGTCTTGAGGTTCGGTCGAATGTCGAATCTGAGAATGATCAGAAACTGTTGCTTTAAGTAATCAGATTTCATACTGATAATGTATTTTGTAAATTGTTTACCTGTCATTTTTGTGGATTTCACACCATACGCAGACAATCAGAAGTACTGTAGCTCCCTTCATGCCAAGCATATGAAGTAGAAACTTAGAAATTGTAAAAAAATAAAATAACCAGTTAAACCGTATAACTAAAATCACATCCATGTACTTTCCTACAAATCGTCAACCACATGACTCTTTCAATTCATGCACCATGACTGTACCTTAAAATCTCACCAAGGTGTAGCTTTATAGGAATATCCCTTCCATCTATGGAAACTTTCCCCTCTTTGATGATGTTATTTGCCTGCTTGAGTGTTGTTGCACAAGAGCTTTGCAAAATTTCATAGGATTCTTGTCCTTTGATAACTGCAACTGTTTTATTACCTGGTTTTAAGAATAGGTACCTAATGGGTACATGTCTACGGTGCTTTTTAGCTGGCTTGTTCTAGTGTACGATAATGTATGTGCTAAAAATTGAATAAAGCCATAGTTCTAAAAAACAATATTCAAGTCTTTTTCTGGTTTCTGCTTGTTTAGATGCTTTCATTTTAAGCGTGCTTTCCTTTCAATGCAATGTATTATCGGCATAGTGATTTGACTGAGCAAGATGGTAATTCTTGTTAACATTATCGCATTCCTTTTTTCCATTGAACATTCCGTAACAACGATACGGGTGATTGGTCATTTACTTGTGTACTTTATTTGAATTTCTTTGTCACTGTTTCCAGGTATAAATTTGTTAATTGTGCATTTATTATAAAGTACTTGAAAGAAACAATATTGTCTGCATTAATGTCTGTAACGTTGTCATAGGGGAGTTAACAAGGCAAGAAAGACACTAAAGGTTTGGGTTATTTGTAAGCTCCTTTTACTGTTTGAATCTGTGTACACACCCGAACTCCGGGTCCTATTACAATATGATTGTCTCAGCTTAATCACACAACTAATCAGGCAATCAATGGGAGTAGTATTACAAATAACGTCACATCTCCCTTTCCATAACAAAACTCAAATAAATGCTATATACAAATAAAAAACACGTTCAATGTTCTAAATGACAATTACCGGAATCAAACTGACGGCTTAACAACCCTTCCACTTCACGTGACGACAGGGGCACTTGCTGTCTCTTGCATTGCTGGCGGCTGCTCCTGTTGTACCTCCCTTGGGGTCTCGCTTCTTTCTGATTACGGTAGCCCTGGTGGTGGAGCCAACTTGTGCAAATGAGCCTTAATACTTCCTGAATCAACAATACTTTCAACTGCTTTGTTATCGGTAAACCATTTAAGGTAATTCCCTTGAATTGCACTGCGCACCCCTTCTGTGCATAGTGGCGCGCGCTGTTTGTTCGAATTTTCCGGTATTAAGTGCGCGTGCGCCCCACAGTTGTACAAGAAAACACAGCAAAAGGCGCGCGTTTTTTTTACTTAAAATCGCTTTGACAGAAAAACATAAAATGGGGTTACCCCCATTTTATATTTGCTCAAATAGTTAAATATATACGGAAAAATGATATACTGAGAGAAGAAAAAAAGTTGGGTTGTAGAAGTTTTGTTATTTCTTTTAAAAGCCGTAAAAATACTTCAAAATGGCGCTTTTTACCGTATGAATAGTGTCGAAAACAATGTCTTTTAGTGCGATCTCTTAAAATGTGATTTGTTTTGAACATTAGCTACTACAGGTTATCGTTTAGGAAATCGGATTTTGGCAGCTCGACAAACAGAACTTAATTTTCTAAAGACAAAAGGCACTCTTTTTGAAATCTAAGAGTTGGGATTTTTCCTTGCGCGATCAGTAAAAACGCGTCAACTCTACACCCCTCTGTTGTGAAAACGAGGTCGGTACCCCCATTTTTTTAACTTTAATATTGTTTATGCCAAGTTTTGAAAAATTCTGGGTTGTAGAACTATTTCAAGGGAATTACCTTAATGGCATTCCCGAAAAGCAAGTGCTTAAAGCTGTGAAGCGCAAAAAGCATGCACTTTAATTCTCTCTACGTGGAGCCAATTCCAATTCTTGTAACACACCGGTGTGTCATTCATGGTAACGTAAGCTGCGCAACCAGTGTTACTAGCGTCAGAATAAACAACTCTATTTGGGATCTTAACTTTCAACATAAGCGATTTGGAATTAAGTCGAATAGAGTTTTGACGCCAAAAAATGCAATTCGCTTTTGCATCCATCATCTAAGCAAAGCAAAGACGACCAGTTAATTTTAGTCTCTATTTTGCGATATAATGATTCAGACATCAATTTGCAAACATTGCCAAAGACAAGTATGTTGAAATGAATCAATCCAGTGATACGAGCTAGCTTTCTAGCTGATAACTTCCCTGAGGCCAGTGCCTCCTCAATTATCGAAAGCAGTCTCGATTTTTTCCTCTGGAACTGTAAGCAACTTCTTCTCAAGGTTCGAGTGAAAACCAAGCCACTTGGTAAACTGAGAAGGGTATCAATTACTCTTTAGAACATTAGGAACAAACCCACTATTTTCAAGATCTTGTTTAACAGAGAGAGAGAGCTTGGGTAAAACAGGAATCAAAAGAAGGGGACACCCCCAAACCGTCGTCTAAATAAACCATGTTAAATGCTTTACTGCGCCAATGCTTAACCAATGGTCTCATTAACTTGGTAAATATATGAGGCCCTGTCGACAAACCAAATGGCAAAACACAAAACTTGAAATATTTAGTGATACCACAGGAAACCCTAGAAAAGCCCAAAAACTCTTGGTCGGGAGGAAAAATCTCCAAATGATGATAGCCAGATTTTATGTCAAATGAATACACAGCTAGCAGGGCATTTCAACAAACAATTTAACATAGATTTCGCTTCTTCAAACTGAATCTTACACTTAGGCACAAAAGGATTTACATATGTAAGATCCAAAATAAGGCGCTTTTTACCATTGGGTTGAATAGAAACCGACAAACGGTTAATCATCGTCGGTGGAGAAACGCACTCTACAGCAGAACCAGCTTCAAAGAACTCTTGTATTCCAGTTTCAACAAAGTCACCATGTAGTAAAGCAGACTTATTATTACGCAGGGAAGCTGGCGGTGAAGTAGAATCAAAGGGTATTATATAACTGCGAGAAATGGTATCCAGAATAAATAACAGTGCATCAATAGATTTCTAAAAGTCAATACACGACCGCAGTCGGCCTATCACTTTAGTGATTTGCTTGTCATTAGACTTTGAATAACACGTGTTTTCAATAGGATAATTAACACTATTGTCCGAGAATTTCTTGTGCTTTCAATCTTCAATAGGTACTGGTTGCGGTTGTATTAGTGGTGGATCGGCTCCGACCTGCTGGTTTGCTATAGTTGGGCAGATTGGGTTGATGGACCAGTGTCCAAAGCCACCGCAGGTAAAAGATCTGTCACTTGGCTGTGGTTGCCTTCTGGGATGCCCGAAAATATTGCCTCACGTATCTGAGTGTTGGTTGCCGTAACATTCTTGCTATGGCTGAGAGACGGCAGTGGGAGAGTTTCTTGAGTAGCTAGACTGCTTCTGTTGGTTTAACTTCTTGCTCGTTTTTGATGCTCGGATTTTAGCCAGAACCCTTCTTTCGGCGGCTCTAAGTTTCTCCTCATCTTTTGAATCGGCGGCTAAGTCGTCAGATTCGTACTCGTCAGCTGCAGTCCAACCCCCCGGTCGTTTGTCCGCAAAGTATTAGCTTATTTCTCTTATTTAGAAGTTTTTTGAGATTTTCAAGCTCGGTGGAGGCCCACTTAATTGACCACTAAAAACGCCGTTAGAAATCTAGGCCTTCTAGAATAGAACTGTTAAGGTCAAATTAGATTTCGTCCCTTTGAATTTAAATGAAGATCTGGATTTGAGTTTCTTAAACTTGGAATCTTGGATTTTCTCTTTCTCTTCGAGACCATGAGTTCTTTGAAATCACCAAATTTCTCCTCAAACTTTGTGTCGATTGCTCGAGAAAATAGTTCTAGGATTTGAGAAGATGAGAAATGAGAATGTGAGGTAGATTGCTCAGATTGTTGAGCAGCGGAAGGATTTTCAGGTTCATTATGTAGAATTTCGAACGACCTTGTATATCCTACAACTTTTTAAATACCGACTCTCTTAAACTCCCATGGGAGGTATTTGTGTACATTCCGAAACTTAAAATACGTAAAATATATGTGTGCAACTATTTTTGTTTCGATCACCTTGTGACAAATTGTGTACATTCTCGTTTCCAGCAGATCTTTGTGCAGGCTTTGATTGAGGATTCCTGGTTAGCGGAATGGGATGATTTTTCCCCGGGTGTAAATGCTTGTTATCATGTCGAGTTATCTCTCCTACATCAGTATGGTAAAACTGGACCCATATTATATCTGATGGCTTTCCTGGTTGGTAAAGAATTATCTTTTTGACAATATTACTTGCACCATTGGTCATTCCAGCTTCGGTTTGGATATTCAGAGCTATTTCTGTTCTTTCTCCCTCTGCAATTTGAAGGTTGGAAATAATTTGTTTGGTCTTTCTTGGATCATTCGGGATTTTCCTCATGATTTTCTCTCTAAGCTTTGACGAGATGGCTCCTATGACTCTATCATGAGCCTTTATTGTATGTTTGACCCCAATGACAACTTGATGTGCTCTCATTTTAAATTAATTCACTTTGGCATTCTGAATAAACAGGTGAGGAACACTCATTAAGGTATTATTGAATAAGTTTTCTTGGATAATTCGTTGTTTGATTTTCAAAATATCTATTAGGGATTTCTGCAAATACTTTACTTTCTTTTTGTCTAATAATTTCCAACAACTTAAACATTTTAGTGTTAGAGAGCCATTTTAAAGTGCAAGAGAGCCATATTGAAGGTCATTAAAATCTTTGAATATATGCCCATCCGTAACAGGTTGAAGTTGAAAAAGGTCGCCAATGGCTATAATACTGACACCACCAAAGTCCTCTTTGCTTTCTTTTATGTCTTGTAGTCAGTTATTTATGTGCACATGTTTTTCTATTTTATGTGCACATGTGTTTTCGATAATGGCGCCTGCAAGAGTTCTCTTCCAAAAGCTTGATGCAGCATGATGTGCAGGTTGATGGTGGTCATACCGCTCTAACAATCAAAAACGTTTGCCCGACAGACGTAACGCTTATAATAGTAAAGATATAAAATGCCTTTTTCTTATCTAGTTCGCTTATGCTTGATATTTTTGTCTACAAATAACACGTCTATAGCGAACCGAAAGTGGATTTCCGGCCGTTAGGGGGGCTGTCTGTCACATATTGTTTGTGACCAGTCCCTGGGTACGGGCCTGACTGTTGGACTCCTGTTGTATGTAGTCCTTCAAGCTGTGACCTTCTGGGTGCAGGCTTCGCCTTGGTGCTCTGCTGTCTGTGTGCGTGGCTCGTCGTCGGTCTCCACAGGCGGTGTATCCATCTGGTGAGTGTTGCTCTCAGGATCAGTGGTGTTTGTCACGCACGCTATCTCTGTTGTGTCCTTTTTTCTCCTTTCGTCTTCAGGAGGACCCTGTTCCTCTGGTACACTCCTCCGTCGGAAGTCTCGACCATATATGATATCTCATACAACATTGCAGTGACTCTGCCTTTCTTCCAGACCTTACTCTAATCCTCTGAAAAGCTGTCAATCGTGGTTGTGTTGGTTATAATATCTGCTCTGCTGCTGCTGACGCGCCCGTAAGTCTTTAACGTCGTGGTCTGGGTTACTTGTTCGGGGCCGGAGGAGTGCCTACCTTGTGGCGTTATGCTGGGCTTGATCTCATGCCTTGTGTTGTGGTGTTTCAATGATCCAGGATTGCAAGGTATCGCTTTTCGGAAAAATTCTTTGCTGTCTTGTCTGCTATTCTTCCTTCCTGTTGCTCTGGCTGTGTTTGGCTACTTGTGTGGTGTTTTGGAATTCGGATGACGCAACCTGAGGGCCATCCTCACTGATGAGGCGGTTCCGACAGCCATGCCTTGCAAAGTGGTTCTTGAGCTTGAGGATGACAGCAGCTGAAGTGGTGCTTGCAGCCTGTCTATTTCCCAGAAATTGCTAAAGTAGTCCACAGTTAACATTTATTCGTTCTTGTCGAGCTCGAACAGATTGACTCCAACTTTCTCCCAGGGTCCGTTTGGCAGCTCGTGTGTCATTCGTGACTTGAGCGTTGCGATTTCGGCATGTTTTGCATGCTCCAACCAACACCTTCACTTCAGCAGACATTTATGACAAGCCAAATGTGACAAAAGTGTCGATTTTGGAAATCGTTAGACGAGGAAAGGAGTCGTATTATCCGTGTTTGGAAATAGTTAGAAAAGAAATGGAATTGCACTGTGAAATTGGAAAACGATGTGTGAGAATAGAAAATGGTGTCTGAAAACAGGAATCTGGACCTGAGACTTGCAAATGCCATATGCGAGAAAATTTTCGTTACATGTGTGGCTAAAATTGAAAGCGACTGTTGTGCGCGGGTTCGTTTATCAATACTTCTACACAAAAGTACTTCACAATTTATTAAAAAAAGGAGACATTTTGCTTTTCGTAGTATTTTACTAAGACTGTGAACATAATGTGGGGATCCGAAACAATTACGTGCCAGCTCCATTTTTATTTCCATAACATCGCGAGAAGAAGAACTAATCTAAAACACCGTAAATCAATCAACAAGCTACACGCACCCCATGAAATAGAAGAAGACCCAAAGAAAAAGGCTGTCGCACTAACACTGTTTTATTATCAAATAAGTATACATAATAAAATAATCTTTAAAAATCAGATCCTGATTATGGCGTATTGTCTCGTGATTGAGGTCTGCCGTCCGAGGCAATCGAGTGAGTCGACGAGGTCCTCTCTTCGGCTCAGAGATCTGAAAAAGACAAATTTTGAAAAAGCCGGACTGAACAGTGCCAATATTTGCATTTAGAGTTTCAGTGAATATATTTCCATAAAGCATTAACACGTTTTCTCAAATATCATCTATAACCTTGAACACTGATAACACTAAGTCACAGGGGGCTGTACTAACGTGTCAAGAAAACACACTTGTTCAACTGGAATGACACCGCCTAAATTGATAAGTCCTTAAAGCAACACTTAATGATAGGTGCTTCTTAGTTGCTTAGTGGACAGCTACACCCCTATGTTACGTGCCCAAACTGACCACAGGCCGTGGCCATTGGCTGCACAGCGGTATATGCAGCAGGCTCGACATGACGGAAAAACATGACGTGACGCTTCAAATAAGCCCATTTCACATCGAATAAGGAATCTGGAATTGCGCGTTTTCCAGGTTTTTCCGTCATGTCAGCAGGCTCAAATTAATACAACTTTTCACAAGAGTTTGCATCTGATTGCAACTAAGCAGTTGAGTCCAAAGTGAAAATGATAGGTAAGCAATTCAAGTTTCATTCATTCGTGCATTCGGATGATTTTTCGTCCCAGGAAAACAAACTGAAATCACAATTCAATTCCTTTGCAGTCAAACAAACAAACGTTGTTTCGCAGCTGGACTATCAAGCAGTCTCCCTGGAGCTCGATAGCCTTTGCCTCAATCTTTTAGTAGAGTTCCCAGATAAGCTTATTACATATCTTGAACACATGTTTTCACTTTTTTTGTCTTTGTGATAATGGCGCCCAAGATTTCTTGTTCAAAGTCATAGCAAGCAAAGTCAGTGGGAAAACTTAACAAGTGTGGACCACATGTGTCAATGGCAACTGAGTCTCACGTGAGAATGCTAGGTAAGCAAATAATGAATGACTAAATAGTGCAATGCAGCGTCAACTGGGAATTTGAACTAAAACCAAACCCCCTTCCAGATATAGGCTAATCCTATATAAGAAACCCAGCGTCTGAGACAGCCAGCAGGACTATGGTAAAAATTAACTGGCGTCATCTGGAAATTTTGGACTTAGACGCTTGTCCCAAATTGATTCTGGTCGTCTTCAGCCAAGACCGTTGGCTTGATATAACTCTCAACCACGTAATCTTCAGCCACTTTAGACAAGATTGGCGTTAATGATATAGGTCTTAAGTGTTTGTTAACATCCATTACTGGTGACTGCTTGGGTAGGCGACTCTCCCGGAAGCTTGAATTCAGAATATACGCTATTGGTGCAGCAAGCAAGTCTGCATTATCCTTAAGGAGCCAAGATGGTATCTGGTCGGGGCCCGACGCTTTGTTTGGGTGGAGGGCTAGCAATTTTTTCAGCGTTGAGTCTTCACCAACAGGTCTTGGACTTGGCTCAAGGGGCGCTGTGTCGTCGCACTCACCTCGACCACTAAGTGGTGTGAACCCATTCATAGGCGAGAGAAAGCTTGAGTTTATCATGTTTGCCAGGAGAGTGGAGTCTTTTGGGCCTCATCACCCTCACCACCGACGATATGCTGGAGATCAGCCAGGGGATCGGGACGCGCAGTTGGTGTGAGGCCACTTAGATGTTTAACTTCTCTCCACCAGACGCTGGCTTGCAAGACTTTAGATGTTTTATCTTTCCTTCGTAGAAGACTGCTCGACAGTTCTTCCTAGCACGGTTGACACGGTTGCGAAGGACCTTGAAGTCGGTCATATTACCGCTGGCCAGAGCCTGCTGACGGCACCGTATGAGTGATTTTAAGGAATCGTTAATCCACGTTGGAAACGATTTTCTTAGGTTTTATGGGTATTATCTGTTCAAGACCCGTAGAGATAATATTTTCGAGCATTTGGGTCTTCTCTTCTTTCAAATACGAGCTCATGGCGATCTTGTTTGATTCTTGAGGTCTCTCGAGAGCACAGTCCGTTTGGACGCGTTCGGCTGTTCACAGCGATCCAAGGGCTGAAGTTCGATAGTGCAATGATCTGAGAAACCAAAAGCGGGACGCTTGATGGGATCTTGGTAGAATGGCTTTATGTTCATAATAATGGGGTCTAGAGTACGATTACCACGCGTGGGGAACTTTACAATTTGCTTGAGTTGAAATGCATTTTGAAAGCCCCTAGTTTCAAGCCTGTTGAAAGTCTGCAACAATTCACTTTTGAAGTGAACCTATTCAATACAAACAAACTGTTAGTACTTAGAAAAGTATATCTATCCTATATCTATCCAGATCTATCCTATTCATCATTTGTTAAAAAATAACTGAGGTTGGTAGACAATTATTTAAAGCCTCATAATTGATCAAATAGGCAAAACAATAATAATACCCAACATCTAGAAACAAAGCACAAGCATATATAGAGACAAAAAAATTATTTGTTAAATGTAGATCATGAGACAAAAGTAATTACGTCCTTATTCTTTAAAATATTTTTAATTCAATTTTTTTTGGTCATATATTCACTTTACCTCATGCTCTTCGCCCGTATCTGATGTAGAATCCATGTCAGGATCATAGCCAGTCTAGAGAGGCCAAAAATAAGCCCAAAAACAATTATTAATAAAATAAGCTAAGTTAGTAATGATGATTCAGTTGGAACCTTGAACCTCTATAAAAAAGAGTCCGAAGAAACAAGTTATTTCCGTTCTTTAGCAGGACCAAAATTACAGTAAAGTGTAACAAAAATGGAAATGGAACAATTAACAAACCCTTGATATAACAGCAAACAGATTTCAGTCCAAATGTTATAGTTATCCGAAAATTACCATCCAAACATTTTCGATTTACAAACTCTCAAGAATTGAATAGATATACATTTATATTATATTTGCAGTTTTTCTTTATTTCCTTGGGAGAACAACTGGCTGAAATGGGTCTTCATTGAAAGCCCGCTACTATATGCAAGCCCTCCCTCCCTTTCTTCAGCTTCCTGCTGTCTGACTAGCTTTGCATTGCTCTGAGCTATCTTCTTCCTCTTTTGCAGTTCATCTGCATCTCTCTTGGCACCATTACCCTCTCTCGTCCCTTCGCCCCACTGTCAAACTGGATAATGGCAGACATAGCAGCCATTTCAATGGCCTTTGGGCCTTTGAATTTGTGTTTTGGCGCTTTTGTCCAAACCACACTGTTCAGACACTCATTTTGATTTTGTGAAAATCCTGGGAGGCATCGTAGAAGGAGGGAGCGGTCAGTAAGCCGAGTGAAGATAGGCTTGAGGAAGTCAAGAAAGACAACATTCAGGTGATGTGTCTGTGGCTCAACTTCCTTTCCATTTCTTACAAACCCACACCATGAGTTATTTCCCTTGGAACAGTACTGGTGCCTCTTTTTGCTGTCATCTGATAACACAGTGTGATGTAGCACCGCTAGAATCGCTTGACTCATTTGATCGATGCTGTTGTCAATGTTCTTTTGCGATTTGGCTTTCTTGTTTATGTTCCTTCTAATTGCTTTTCCATAGTACTCTTGTAGCTTTGATATTGTTTTATCTGATAGACGATGGCCCTTCCCGCCAACTGATTTTCCATCAGACAACTTTCCTTTAGTTTTCTTTTTCAATTCCCTCAAGGCCGTGCCCATTCGCTTTTGCACGTGCCCAATGCAATCAAGCTTGATGACTCGCCGACATTCTGCTGTTTCGTCCTCATGCTCTACCTTTCATTCTGTGTGGTCCTCAGTTAGAAGCCAGTTTTTATATTGTTTGCTCTGCCTTGCAATATTCTCATAGAGCTTGCACTTATCACAGCTCCCGTAAGTGTCCCACACGGCATTATATGCCCTTGAATCACCGTCGCATACCATATATTTATAGCGAAGACCAAAGTCTGTTGATCTTGCCCACAAATCCTTGGCAATCTCTACTTCCATATTCCCACTGCTGCCTTCAAATGTCTCTGAGCATGTTTCCTTGTGCCCCTTATACCAGTTGTGGTACTCCTCCGATGCTCGATCATATGCCTGGTTGTTGCATTCCCAACAAATTTTAGACTTGAATCCGTAGTCTAAAACCTCACCAGTGTCTACAGACATCACAAATCCAAATCCAAAATTTGCTGTATGGCCACGCTTAGACCACGTTCCATCGTAAGTGACAACAATATCGAAAACCTGATCATCATCAGTAGCAGATAAGTCCCCTGATAATTTCTGGCGAAGTCTTGCCCTTGAAGATTCTAAGTGCTCACTCACAGCTTTCTTGTGAGCGCTATAGAGTGTGTTCTGGTGGTCCTTCCAAGCTTGTGAGGACATAGGCTGGGGCATGTTCAATATCTCACATATCGTGGCCATACCTTCTCTCCCAATGCCGGTCTCAGCAGCAGCATACACAAGCCTTCTGTTGATATCCATGGCATGGCTTAGCATTCCAAGGATAAACCGGTAGCCAGGATCGGGATCTTCAGTATACGGCTTCGAACGGTTACTTGTCGTTGCCGAACTCGCAAGCTTCCTTTCGGAAGCAGTAAACACCTCCTCTTCTTCTGGAGTTTCCTCTTCGGAACTTCCGACAGGCCTAGAAGAAGAAGACCCTGTATCTTGTTTTGAAGATGAAGGCAAAACAGCGTCCTCGTGTTCGGATAGTCCGCCATCTTGTCCGGCTTCAGCACAATCTTCGCTAGCATTTGAGATCATTTCAGGCGAATCTTTTGCCTTTTCCCACGCTGGTCGGCCTCTAAAACTCTTCCTCTTTCCTTTTCTCGGCATTTCTAGGCCGTAGAACGTATTCGAATCGAGATAATGGAGCAAAAATGATGGTAAATATTGGAGTTGAGCGTATGGAATTGACAAATTGTATAGTTTGACAAAATTGTTCCTTCTAGGGTACTCAATGCATTGAGCAATTCATTCATCCCCTAAACTAGAGCCCAGACCCCAATTTATAATGTCCATCGTTTTCAGTGAGTTTGTAGCCTTTTTCCTTCAAGTTTTCGACCATTGTTTAAAAAAAAAACACTTCCAGTTTCCATGGTAACTAGTAACTTCTAATTACATGGCGGGATATTTTAATAACACCCTCACAAAAAAGCGTTGTATCTCTGGAAATACTCGGAATTTTTTTAATCTGTAAAAAGATCTAGAAAGATGAATAAATTATGCGATTGGGATAAGGTTTTTTCTGATTTGCAAAAAATGACCCAAAATCCAGGTAGAGAGTGGCCTAGCCCTGTCCAGATATAGGCTAATCCTGTATAAGGAGTCAAGCGTCTAAGACAGCCAGCAGGACTATGGCAAAAAATATCTATCCTGTGCAATACTTTTCCACTGTCCAATCTTATTGTTCACAATACAGTATTTTAGTATTTTTCCGATTTTTGAATATCATAACAGCTCTAATACTGTATGTCTTTCTTTTTCTGGAATAATGGAGATGAAAACATAATTTTCTCCGGTGTTGACACTATTAATCATATTGTTCACACTACAATAAAATCCTTTACCTTTTTTCACCATTTCATTCCTTTATATTCATTTATTCTATTCATTCACTTCATATTCAGTGAAGAAAATACTTGCTTTTTATTTGGTACAGGAGAAAGATGGTTTGTGTTTGCATTATGAAAATGAAGCCTGGGTATGTGAGGTATATTGTCGGGTATAACCCCCCGTTTCATCATTTTTAAAAGTAACTTGTATATACATATAGAATCCCACACAACATAATATCTTTAGTTCACAGCTTTAGTTTTCAGGGTATAAACAATAATTTTTGATAGCGTTTTGCACATTTCAATCGAGAGAAAGCATTTCAACAAACGTACCCAGTTAATGTCCATAAAAAATCCCTGGTTCAAATATTTACAGGCAAGTTTTATATCTACATTACAGCAATGAAAAAATCAAATACCATAGTTATAAAAGCTAGAAATATTGATTTATGAAATTTTTAGGCCATTAAAAGGATGAAAACAATAGCTTTAAAATAATTTGAAGTTCATGTATTTTCATTTTTGTCCTATATTTTCTATTGTGAAGAAAACCCGATGGCATTGGTACAAGTGCAACTAAATTGATGATAAGGTCTTGAGTATCTAACTAACTACCCATTTATAATTACTCATCTACTGTTCATAATCATATATTAACAGTGTGCCAATTTTGGTGTCACCTACTAAATAGCTTTCCCCTTGTTGAACTTCTTTGCTTTTCTGCTTGCTTTGCACCTAGCTTTTCTTTTTATGAGTTGCTTGTTGTTTTCTTCTAAAAGAGAAAATGTTTCTTTAGCTTATGTTTATCCAATCACATTGTTTTCCCCATACAATTAATATTGTCCAAAAACTGGTAATCGACCAAGTTTGTGTGTTTGCAAATCTGCTGTACTGTATAGTAAACTGAATATCATGTACAGATACAATTGATGTAATTGTTTTCAACTTATAAAGATAGCCTGGGCTCAGACCAATATTTTAGTACGGATAACTGTTTTCCACTATGAATAGTGCAGGCACTTGTAAACTGCAAGAATTATCCTTAAGGCTTAAACAAATTGTTGAAAAATGAGTGCACTGGATAAACTGCTTCCATGTTGTTTCATATGTGGTCTGTCTATCGAATTACCTATTTTGGTGTCATTGCCCCCTATGAAAGTCTGCAACAATTCACTTTTGAAGTGAACCTATTCAATACAAACAAACTGTTAGTACTTAGAAAAGTATATCTATCCTATATCTATCCAGATCTATCCTATTCATCATTTGTTAAAAAATAACTGAGGTTGGTAGACAATTATTTAAAGCCTCATAATCGATCAAATAGGCAAAACAATAATAATACCCAACATCTAGAAACAAAGCACAAGCATATATAGAGACAAAAAAATTATTTGTTAAATGTAGATCATGAGACAAAAGTTATTACGTCCTTATTCTTTAAAATATTTTTCATTCAATTTTTTTTGGTCATATATTCACTTTACCTCATGCTCTTCGCCCGTATCTGATGTAGAATCCATGTCAGGATCATAGCCAGTCTAGAGAGGCAAAAAATAAGCCCAAAAGCAATTATTAATAAAATAAGCTAAGTTAGTAATGATGATTCAGTTGGAACCTTGAACCTCTATAAAAAAGAGTCCGAAGAAACAAGTTATTTCCGTTCTTTAGCAGGACCAAAATTACAGTAAAGTGTAACAAAAATGGAAATGGAACAATTAACAAACCCTTGATATAACAGCAAACAGATTTCAGTCCAAATATTATAGTTATCCGAAAATTACCATCCAAACATTTTCGATTTACAAACTCTCAAGAATTGAATAGATATACATTTATATTATATTTGCAGTTTTTCTTTATTTCCTTGGGAGAACAACTGCCTGAAATGGGTCTTCATTGAAAGCCCGCTACTATATGCAAGCCCTCCCTCCCTTTCTTCAGCTTCCTGCTGTCTGACTAGCTTTGCATTGCTCTGAGCTATCTTCTTCCTCTTTTGCAGTTCATCTGCATCTCTCTTGGCACCATTACCCTCTCTCGTCCCTTCGCCCCACTGTCAAACTGGATAATGGCAGACATAGCAGCCATTTCAATGGCCTTTGGGCCTTTGAATTTGTGTTTTGGCGCTTTTGTCCAAACCACACTGTTCAGACACTCATTTTGATTTTGTGAAAATCCTGGGAGGCATCGTAGAAGGAGGGAGCGGTCAGTAAGCCGAGTGAAGATAGGCTTGAGGAAGTCAAGAAAGACAACATTCAGGTGATGTGTCTGTGGCTCAACTTCCTTTCCATTTCTTACAAACCCACACCATGAGTTATTTCCCTTGGAACAGTACTGGTGCCTCTTTTTGCTGTCATCTGATAACACAGTGTGATGTAGCACCGCTAGAATCGCTTGACTCATTTGATCGATGCTGTTGTCAATGTTCTTTTGCGATTTGGCTTTCTTGTTTATGTTCCTTCTAATTGCTTTTCCATAGTACTCTTGTAGCTTCGATATTGTTTTATCTGATAGACGATGGCCCTTCCCGCCAACTGATTTTCCATCAGACAACTTTCCTTTAGTTTTCTTTTTCAATTCCCTCAAGGCCGTGCCCATTCGCTTTTGCACGTGCCCAATGCAATCAAGCTTGATGACTCGCCGACATTCTGCTGTTTCGTCCTCATGCTCTACCTTTCATTCTGTGTGGTCCTCAGTTAGAAGCCAGTTTTTATATTGTTTGCTCTGCCTTGCAATATTCTCATAGAGCTTGCACTTATCACAGCTCCCGTAAGTGTCCCACACGGCATTATATGCCCTTGAATCACCGTCGCATACCATATATTTATAGCGAAGACCAAAGTCTGTTGATCTTGCCCACAAATCCTTGGCAATCTCTACTTCCATATTCCCACTGCTGCCTTCAAATGTCTCTGAGCATGTTTCCTTGTGCCCCTTATACCAGTTGTGGTACTCCTCCGATGCTCGATCATATGCCTGGTTGTTGCATTCCCAACAAATTTTAGACTTGAATCCGTAGTCTAAAACCTCACCAGTGTCTACAGACATCACAAATCCAAATCCAAAATTTGCTGTATGGCCACGCTTAGACCACGTTCCATCGTAAGTGACAACAATATCGAAAACCTGATCATCATCAGTAGCAGATAAGTCCCCTGATAATTTCTGGCGAAGTCTTGCCCTTGAAGATTCTAAGTGCTCACTCACAGCTTTCTTGTGAGCGCTATAGAGTGTGTTCTGGTGGTCCTTCCAAGCTTGTGAGGACATAGGCTGGGGCATGTTCAATATCTCACATATCGTGGCCATACCTTCTCTCCCAATGCCGGTCTCAGCAGCAGCATACACAAGCCTTCTGTTGATATCCATGGCATGGCTTAGCATTCCAAGGATAAACCGGTAGCCAGGATCGGGATCTTCAGTATACGGCTTCGAACGGTTACTTGTCGTTGCCGAACTCGCAAGCTTCCTTTCGGAAGCAGTAAACACCTCCTCTTCTTCTGGAGTTTCCTCTTCGGAACTTCCGACAGGCCTAGAAGAAGAAGACCCTGTATCTTGTTTTGAAGATGAAGGCAAAACAGCGTCCTCGTGTTCGGATAGTCCGCCATCTTGTCCGGCTTCAGCACAATCTTCGCTAGCATTTGAGATCATTTCAGGCGAATCTTTTGCCTTTTCCCACGCTGGTCGGCCTCTAAAACTCTTCCTCTTTCCTTTTCTCGGCATTTCTAGGCCGTAGAACGTATTCGAATCGAGATAATGGAGCAAAAATGATGGTAAATATTGGAGTTGAGCGTATGGAATTGACAAATTGTATAGTTTAACAAAATTGTTCCTTCTAGGGTACTCAATGCATTGAGCAATTCATTCATCCCCTAAAGTAGAGCCCAGACCCCAATTTATAATGTCCATCGTTTTCAGTGAGTTTGTAGCCTTTTTCCTTCAAGTTTTCGACCATTGTTTAAAAAAAAAACACTTCCAGTTTCCATGGTAACTAGTAACTTCTAATTACATGGCGGGATATTTTAATAACACCCTCACAAAAAAGCGTTGTATCTCTGGAAATACTCGGAATTTTTTTAATCTGTAAAAAGATCTAGAAAGATGAATAAATTATGCGATTGGGATAAGGTTTTTTCTGATTTGCAAAAAATGACCCAAAATCCAGGTAGAGAGTGGCCTAGCCCTGTCCAGATATAGGCTAATCCTGTATAAGGAGTCAAGCGTCTAAGACAGCCAGCAGGACTATGGCAAAAAATATCTATCCTGTGCAATACTTTTCCACTGTCCAATCTTATTGTTCACAATACAGTATTTTAGTATTTTTCCGATTTTTGAATATCATAACAGCTCTAATACTGTATGTCTTTCTTTTTCTGGAATAATGGAGATGAAAACATAATTTTCTCCGGTGTTGACACTATTAATCATATTGTTCACACTACAATAAAATCCTTTACCTTTTTTCACCATTTCATTCCTTTATATTCATTTATTCTATTCATTCACTTCATATTCAGTGAAGAAAATACTTGCTTTTTATTTGGTACAGGAGAAAGATGGTTTGTGTTTGCATTATGAAAATGAAGCCTGGGTATGTGAGGTATATTGTCGGGTATAACCCCCCGTTTCATCATTTTTAAAAGTAACTTGTATATACATATAGAATCCCACACAACATAATATCTTTAGTTCACAGCTTTAGTTTTCAGGGTATAAACAATAATTTTTGATAGCGTTTTGCACATTTCAATCGAGAGAAAGCATTTCAACAAACGTACCCAGTTAATGTCCATAAAAAATCCCTGGTTCAAATATTTACAGGCAAGTTTTATATCTACATTACAGCAATGAAAAAATCAAATACCATAGTTATAAAAGCTAGAAATATTGATTTATGAAATTTTTAGGCCATTAAAAGGATGAAAACAATAGCTTTAAAATAATTTGAAGTTCATGTATTTTCATTTTTGTCCTATATTTTCTATTGTGAAGAAAACCCGATGGCATTGGTACAAGTGCAACTAAATTGATGATAAGGTCTTGAGTATCTAACTAACTACCCATTTATAATTACTCATCTACTGTTCATAATCATATATTAACAGTGTGCCAATTTTGGTGTCACCTACTAAATAGCTTTCCCCTTGTTGAACTTCTTTGCTTTTCTGCTTGCTTTGCACCTAGCTTTTCTTTTTATGAGTTGCTTGTTGTTTTCTTCTAAAAGAGAAAATGTTTCTTTAGCTTATGTTTATCCAATCACATTGTTTTCCCCATACAATTAATATTGTCCAAAAACTGGTAATCGACCAAGTTTGTGTGTTTGCAAATCTGCTGTACTGTATAGTAAACTGAATATCATGTACAGATACAATTGATGTAATTGTTTTCAACTTATAAAGATAGCCTGGGCTCAGACCAATATTTTAGTACGGATAACTGTTTTCCACTATGAATAGTGCAGGCACTTGTAAACTGCAAGAATTATCCTTAAGGCTTAAACAAATTGTTGAAAAATGAGTGCACTGGATAAACTGCTTCCATGTTGTTTCATATGTGGTCTGTCTATCGAATTACCTATTTTGGTGTCATTGCCCCCTATGAAAGTCTGCAACAATTCACTTTTGAAGTGAACCTATTCAATACAAACAAACTGTTAGTACTTAGAAAAGTATATCTATCCTATATCTATCCAGATCTATCCTATTCATCATTTGTTAAAAAATAACTGAGGTTGGTAGACAATTATTTAAAGCCTCATAATCGATCAAATAGGCAAAACAATAATAATACCCAACATCTAGAAACAAAGCACAAGCATATATAGAGACAAAAAAATTATTTGTTAAATGTAGATCATGAGACAAAAGTTATTACGTCCTTATTCTTTAAAATATTTTTCATTCAATTTTTTTTGGTCATATATTCACTTTACCTCATGCTCTTCGCCCGTATCTGATGTAGAATCCATGTCAGGATCATAGCCAGTCTAGAGAGGCAAAAAATAAGCCCAAAAGCAATTATTAATAAAATAAGCTAAGTTAGTAATGATGATTCAGTTGGAACCTTGAACCTCTATAAAAAAGAGTCCGAAGAAACAAGTTATTTCCGTTCTTTAGCTGGACCAAAATTACAGTAAAGTGTAACAAAAATGGAAATGGAACAATTAACAAACCCTTGATATAACAGCAAACAGATTTCAGTCCAAATATTATAGTTATCCGAAAATTACCATCCAAACATTTTCGATTTCGTATTTGAGTATAAAAATGCTCTAAACATACAAAAAAAAAAGACATAACAAATAATAAGTATAATATTTATTTAACAGGTAAATAAAACTTACTTTGGTTGCAAAACCTACATACTACCATACAAAGTTCTGAAATGTCAATGGAGGAGCAGGATGTCATACTACTTGATATCCATTCAGTGATTTGGACATTCATTATGATTAAGGCAGTAAAAAGTTAGTCTACTATTCGCAAGCCAATTTGTTACAATCCCGTAACATATCTCTCACATACTACTTTCAAAAGTATCCACTTTATCAGCATTTTTATTGTTTAATTAAGTCATTCTACACATTTGCTTTATAAATGTTAAATATCGTTGTACACACATAGTTGTGGAAAATATCTGTAGCCAAGTACAGCAGTTAAGTTATTTTAATCCTTATGTTGTCTTAGATTCCCAGAAAAAAACATCCGAAATTAGCCTAAAAAGCGTGGGAAATAAAACTGTGTTAAGTTTTTCGCCTGAATTTTTTTACGACCTTAATTTTTCGTGGTTATTTATTGGCTAATGGCACAACATCTGCAAAAGATTATATCATCAGCATAGTGTGTGTGGTTGAGCTTCAGCATAGGCTTACAAACACATTGAAAATGAAATTCCATCTCCTACTCACCTTGTGATCAACAGTTTTCTTGTTGTCTTCATTCCTTCTCTTTTTCTTTTTTTCCTTTTTTTCATTTATGCATAGGGCTTTGAGGATGACCCTTCTATCAAAAGTGCTGAAGTTGACATCTATTAAAGAATAAATTGTGATGTTAATGGGCCATCAATAAAATAGAAGAAAATTATATGTGCAACCGACATACTGCAGCAAAGCTGGCCTAGTGTGTCAGTGCATTGGCTTCTCACTGCTGTGGCGATCAAATTTGGGTGTTACAAGTAACTTCATGTGCTTCCAAAGTCCTCTCGAATAAGGACTATTAACCACAGGATCTTCAAACTGCACTACACTAACCTGAATCGAAGGGATGTAAAAGAAGCACTGGCAGTGACCACCCTTTAAGTGATAGTGCTTATATAAACTAACAATACACACGTGGGGCACTTGATTTGGAGCCTTGCTCTGCTGTGCCTTTATAACCAATATAACTGGTGGGAGTTTAGTAAATTGCAAGTACAGAACATAATTTAACCATCTTTGAATTATTGATGTAAAGTGCACCTTGTTTTCAAAAGCCATGCAGTTATACAGTACATTTTACAGTGCATTTGTCTTTAAATTTTTGAGTAACATCAAATTGACGTCAAAACAACTTGCGACAGTAAACAGAGTAAACAACATTCATGCCTACATCTCCCCTTACTAAGGGGGCCATCATTTAAAGCTTGGGTGGGAGCAAATTTGCTGCCAATAGTGCACAGCGATAATGCAACTCTGAATGATAATCTTTTAAGTACAGTGGAACCTCTATATAACGGACACAGTCGGGACCGTGAAAAGTGTCCGTTATATAGAGGTGTCCGCTTAATGGAGGTCGACTTTTTTTCGATCAAATTCGAGAGTGAACACATTTTTTATTGACTTTAACTACCTTAGAGTGCATAACTAGCAGTCTCCGTACATTTTTTTTCGCAATTTTCATATTGCTTGAGACGCGATTGTCTAAAGCATTTGGTGTACTGTATAACACCTGAAACAAAACAATGGTGAAGTGTACACGTAGTCTACCGTCTACCGTAGTTTGCTTCTTTTGTCCTGCTAATTGTAAAGAATACAGAATGTCATTTGCGCGAGCAAAAAGAAGAGACAGTTCCTCGTGCCCTTTGTCTTGGGCGAATTGACGAAGACGTTCACCATGCAATGTAGCTTCTGCTAATGTCAGGGTCGTCTCCTTTGTCCCTACTATCTGTACGTCGGGTTCATTGTCATCACTATTTGTTTCATCTTCCTCTTGAGTTATATCGTCCTGATCAAATAGAATCTGCCTGGCCTGGTCTCTCCAGTCTGCACGGGTTGGATCTAAAGCTAGCTGACAGGTTGGCTCGTTAGCATCAATATCTAAAAATTCCTGTGCGGTGCAGGGAGCACCTAGCGTTGCTAACATGGTGTCGATTTGTTGATGCTGTACAAGATCTTCTCCCTCAAACGGATCGTCGTCTAATTCTACATCGTATCAGAGGCCTTTCAAGTCGTTTCAACGAGTTCGTTACTGTTAAATATGCTGATTACATTTGATTAATTGTACAATCGGTTGTATCTACTTGTATCTCTGACTCACCTGTAATCCAGTCTATACTGCGAAAGGTTGAATTAAACTTATTATTATTATTATTAAGATAAATTACAGAAAGAAGGGTTTGAGGTTGCAGCATAACACAAAAACCAAGCAGCATTAATGACCATTTTGTCATCAATTCGAGCTGTACAAGTCTCAGCGTATTTTGCTTACTTTTTGTAAAATAAAGTTTCTAAGCAAAGTGTATCGTTAATGGTTATGTCGTTTGGCCGGTTCCATGAAATTATTATAAGAATTCTCGGAAAAGGTAACCACGGTGTCCGCTGAATAGAGGTAAAAAATACAGAGATTGTTTAAGACAGGACCGTGAAATATGTCCGCGTCCGCTTAATAGAGGTGTCCACTTAATGGAGGTATCATTTACTAAATTTAAGTGGCAAAAAATTCGGGACTTTGGATGGTTTCCGCTGAATAGAGGGTGTCCGCTTAATAGAGGTCCGTTATATAGAGGTTCCACTGTACCAACCTTCTGCACGGGCAACAACTAGGTTGGAACCAATAGCACGCAACACCAACAGTATTGGTTCCCTCCCATGGCCATGATTTCTGGAAACTAAAAAAAGTTACAAGAGGGAATGACTAAACCGTTAGTGTGTTTTAGAACATAGTGGCTCTTGGGTAAATGTGAATGTTAAGACTAAATCTAGTTTGGAAAGGCATGGAGACTCGATTGCCAAACTTTGAGTACTTAAAACTCAGAATAATCCATGCGCAATCCAGCACCAAAACATGTTGAAAACATAGCTTAGATTTCAATAGGAAGGAAGCCTCGTGGCACCGATTGACAAACCTCACTAATAACTTTAAGCTTTTTTACTGTTAAGAAAATGCTTTGTCCTTTGACCTTTTAACAGCCCCCCCCCCCAATAATATTCAATAAGGTACAGTTGCATCACCACCATGCTTCAAACTGAGGTGTTTAACTATTAAAAATACTATACCTGTCCTCTCATCACCTGTGCCTTTGAAACACACACAGGTTTGTCTTCGACATCCCTTACAAAACAAAGCCAACAGTATTAAATTTGAATAAAAAACATTTTAAACAACATGGGTCAAGAGGCTGAGAAGCAAACTGAGTAAAGATTTGTAGTAATGCTAAACAACATTGTTGGGGTTTAACTCAATTTTATTGATTGCTGACATTTTATCCATGACTGTAGTGTTTACCTGAAAAAACTTGCCAGCATGTCGTTGGCTGGCTCATCTGGTTCAACCCCTGAGCAGATAAGCAGTGATCTGCCAGAGTACTTGGCTTGTATACATGCCTAAACAAAGCATCATTCCATTGTTACACAATTTTAGGAAAACTATAATACTGTAGATGTTTTATATACAAGAATATGTGCAAGAAAATGACGATGAAACTAACATAAACAGTAATATGGCAATTTATTACCCTAAATGTTACGACTCAGGCGAAAACCTTACCCGCGAATTTTGTTTTAGCAAGTCAAGAGCTTTTTGATTGGATCTCGTGTGGTCAGGATACCGGACCAATCAAAACTTGAAGAATGAGTCCATTTGTAAAATGAGCTTCAAATTATTAACTATAACACACAGCGTGTTGTCATCTTGAAGACTGAATTTTATTTTTCTTTGTTTAAGAACATATGGGCAGAAATACTAGACTTTAATTAAAAAATTTAAAGGTTCTTTATATGATGGTCGCTCCTACCCTGGTTCCAGAGCCTTGAACGTCTATATTTAGCGGCCAGCAGAGTGTTGCTGTGCCCGAGGAGCCTGTTGCAAGCCTCACTGGCCACTAAATAGAGAAGTTCGAGGCTCCGGAACCAGGGTAGGTCACTCCATGAGAAAAGGAAAGAAATTATGAGGCTTTAAAATATAAATGTGTTAAACATTTTGCTCTTCCATAACGATGAGATTGAAGATATGTACAGTAGGATATCTCTATAATAGCAAAGTGGCTTTAGGATCCATAAACTACAGAAGTATGTTTAAATATAGTGTTGCAACTCAGTATGCCTTAATCTAAAGTAACCCAAAATATAAGAACCTCTTTTGCCCTGGAGAAAATCTAGGTTCTCACCCACAGATTTATTTTACTGTACCTGATGGTAATTTTCGAGTACCACACACAGGTCCCCAAGTGCAGTGCCTGTGTGTGATACCACATCTGGCCCTTTGTGATACTTTGGTTCAGAAAACCAAACTCATACTCCTCCTTCCTTACTGTTCCAACTAAATAAAAAGAACCATTGCCTATTACAATTCCAACAATATGTATAACGAGAAATTTGTATTGAAGCTATAACATAAATAGTATACTATTTCAAACACACAAGTGGCCTTCATAAAGCAATTAAACTATTGCAATTGAATTAATACAGTATAATGGATCTCTATAGTGAAATGATTGTATAAAAATATGGCAGCTCTTTTGCCTTACTATCCTCTGTTCTCTCATATTAGCTGGTTAATTAAACTATGCAAAAACTACTCTCTTTTCAGAGAGTTGCCCAAAATAAAACTTAAAGCAAACCATGTATTGATTTCCCCCTTGGTTTTATTAGCATGCGTTTGATTGGAATTCTTACCAACAACTCCAAAACTTGCGTGCAAATTTATTTCCTTTAAGAATTCTTATAAAAAAAAAAAATTCAACTAATCGTCAATGGGGGCATTCTCCATATCCACTTGCTAAGGGCAAGAACATAGGAAACAGTTATTTTATAATAAAGGGGATCTCCGCAGTAAAACACTTATTTCATAACAATTAGAGGATCACCACTCCACCTGTATCTGCACTGAATATCTGCACTTAAATAATTTCCTATGATACAGAGATATTCTAGAAAAGTGAGATGACAAAAGAGAAAGATGTGCAATAAAAATACTTTTTCATGATTTGTAATACATTTATGATGCAAATTAATAATGGTGATTACATGGACCTCTGTCATGGAAACCCTGTCATATGGACTACAAATCAAACAAAAATAATAATTAAAAAGAAAACTTGCATATGGCTAAATCTCTATGTATAATTTAGAATTTTGTTGTGTTTTGTAGATAATAAGATATATTCATATTTATTCATTGTATCTGCACTGTAGTGGATTCCTATAATACAGAGAAATTCTACTTCCTTGTATTTAAGAACTATGCAAAATAAAAACGGTGATGTTTTTTCTTCAAAATTTTTGAATGGAAACCAGCATTAGGAGAAAAATATAGCCTATAACAGGTCTTACCAGGTGCAAGGTCGTCCACACTAGAAGGGGGTGGAGATGGACTTCCTCTAAGGTGGACTATAAAAACAAGAATAACAATTATTCTTAAAAAAGCGTTTTATAGCTAAATCTTTATGTATAATTAAGAGTAGTATTTTGTAGATAACAAGATATTTATTTTATATTCACCTTTAGATTGCTCGTCATGTTTCTTGCCTTTTCCAAGAGTGTTTATACTAAGGACTATAGAAAAAAATGTTTCTTTCATTATAAGAGGAAGTACTAGTACTCTATAGATGATTAAGACTCAAATTGTGTTGTCATCATAAATTGTTGTGAATCATATTTACCTTTAGAGGACTCTGTTTTTTTTATTGGAGTGCTGAGGGCTAGAACATAGAAAAAAACTTTTTTATTTATCATAACTCATGTCGTCAATTGAAACGTAGAAAGTGAAGAAAAAAAGCCATTAGAAATCAATACTATGGCCAAAAGTTATAATATATATATATAAGAAAGTATCAAAGATAGAAATAATAGAGAAAAAAAATCATTTTTTTATTTTCATGTTCAAAATGTGGTTGTCCGATTAAATAATGTAAACTCACGTTGATTATACTCATCACTGGAAGAGGGTGATGGATCTCTGTCATGGACTACAATCAAACAAAAATAACAATAATTAAAAAGAAAACTTGCATATGACTTAATCTCTATGTATAATTTAGAATTTTGTTGGGTTTTGTAGATAATAAGATATATTCATATTTACCTTTAGAGGGATCTGTTGAGGGTTGTTAGAGGGTTGCTAAGGGCTAGAAGATAAAAAAAATTGTTTTATCATTATTAGGATCTCCACTGTATCTGCACTGTAATGGATTCCTATAATACAGAGAAATTCCAGGAGAAAAGGAATTAACTAAAGAAAGAAGTCAATAAATGTGCCATTGCTTACCATTCAACTCGCTCATTTCTTTGACTTCCTTGTATTCAAAAACTATGCAAAATAAAAATGGTGATGTTTTTTTTCTTATTCAACATTTTTGAATGGAAACCGGCATTAGGAGAAAAATATAGGCTATAACAGGTCTTACCAGGTACAAGGTCGTCCCCACTAGAAGGGGATGAAGATGGACTACCTCTTAAGGTGGACTATAAAAAACAAGAATGACAATTATACTTAAAAAAGCATTGAAAAGCTAAATCTTTATATATAGTTAAGAGTAGTATTTTGATGGGTTTTGTAGATAACAAGATATTTATTATATTCACCTTTAGAGGGCTTGTCGGGTTTCTTGCCCTTTCCAAGAGGGTTTATACTAAGGACTGTAGAAAAACCACTTAAAAAGAAAAAAGTAATGGTCTAGTACTCTATAGATGAAGACTTAAATTCTGTTGTCATCATAAATTGTCGTGAATCATATTCACCTTTAGAGGACTCTGTTTTCTTTATTGGAGTGCTAGAACATAAAAAAAACTTTTTTTTTTATCATAACTAGTGTTTTTGATAGAAGAAGTAGGTGTGCTTTAAGCTAAATGATGGTGTATATATATAGTAGTGTGAAGAAAGACTCTACGATTCCCAACTTTTAGACATTATTAAAAATTGACTAAACGTTTCGGCCTTTCGGCCTTCTTCAGTATAAAATAAGTTAAAAAGCTAAAAAATACAATGAGCCAAAAACTACATCCTTATATACTTACAACTTGTGAATTCTTTAAATATAGTGTACTTAAATTACATCATTTTAACGGCGATTACAAATTGTTGATAAAGCTATGTGTTATTGAAATGAATTCGATTCTTCGACTTATACTCCCTGCGTTTGTTTAGACCATGGGGAGCCAAAGTAAATAATTGCATCATCCAGAACGCTTCTCTATTGAGAAGAACACTATCTAGACCAATCAGATCCGGCCTAGCTATTGTTTCAATTACAATGAAATCAAAATCACTCAAATTATGCTCGCTGTGGTTGAAATGCTTGGCGACTTCACATGTTTTCTTGTTGGTTCTCATACTGGACTTATGATTGCGAAAGCGCACTTTGAATTCCGTAGTGCAGGAACCCACGTATTGTAAATTACATTTCCGACAGGTTGCTAGGTAAATTGCATTCTTAGAATTACAAGAAACACGTTGCCTTATAAAGTATTTCTTGCCGGTTGCAGCGCTAATGAAATGTTGTGATTGAACAAAATAACTGCTACAGAGATCACATTTCTTTCCGCATTTAAAACAACCACTATTATTCTCTTGGTTACTGATTTCAGTGGCCACACGCTGCTTGAATTTAGAAGGCCCAAGGATGTCTTTGAGATTTTTAGGCCTTCTAAATACCGAAATTATACTACCTTCCGGAAAGACCTCTTTCATAAAAGTAGAGGAATGCAAAAAACTAAGATTATGCGTTTGTTTTCTTTGTGGATGGCTTGCGTAGTCTCGGGTGGAGCTTTCTTGTAGGATTTTGTTATGTCTTTTTCTCTCTGTCGTTGTCTTTAAGGCTCCATATGTACTTGCTTAGTCCGGCCGAGTTTCTGTGTTTAGCGTGTCGGAATGAGGCGGTTTGGTTTCTATATCTTGTCTTGAATCCGTTCTCGGTTAGTCCTACGTAGGTTTCGGAGGTGTTGTTGTCCTTTCTTGTTACAGTGGCTTGGTAGATAACAGATGATTGGAGGCAGTTTCCGTCAAGGGGGCACGCGTTCTTTTGTCTGCAGTTGCATGTTTTGTTATTGGCTTAAATGCTTAAATGTTAGACCCTATTAAAGCTTGCGCTTATTTCTAGGGGGCGCCAAGGTATTATAGGCGGCGAAGGTGGCCAGGGATCCGTAAGGATCTTAAGACTGGCAGTGCACTTGATTTAAAGGAGTCAATCGACGAGGACTCGATAACCTCGGAGGGAAGCAAGTTCCAAGTCCTGATAGTTCTAGGAAAAAAAGAGTATGAGTGGGAAAGTACATTGGACTGAATCTGGTTATATTTAGAGGAGTTTGTTCTGGACGGTCGAAGGTTTGGCTGAAATTGTTGAGGTAGAGCAATGTTCACTAAATTGTTGCGAATTTTATAGAAGAGGCATAGTTGGGCGAGCTGACGTCGCACTTCAAGCGAGTCCCAATTCAGGGATTTAACAAGGTCAGATGAGCTTGCCCTGGGGTCGTAGGTACCAGTAACGAAACGCGCCGCATTTTTCTGCACTTGCTCTAATTTGTTGATGTCTCTATCCGTGAAGGGGTTCCATACTGGAGAAGCATATTCCATGACCGGTCTTATCATTGAAAAGTACGCACGTTCCTTTACACTCTGAGAACAGGGTTTGAGGGTACGTCGTAATAATCCAAGAGTCTTGTTGGCTTTCAAAGAGACTTTACAACAATGCCTACTCCAGCGGAGATCGTGTGCAACGCGGATCCCTAGATAGTCATGCTCGTCTGTAGAATTCAGGAGCTGGGAGTCTAGCGAGTAGTTGAACAAGCTGCTATTTCTCTTCAAGGTGATCGGCAGTAATTGGCATTTAGAGGCATTAAACTCCATCTGCCAAGTCCGAGCCCAGGCTTCAAGGTTGCAAAGATCGTGTTGGAGGGACACATGGTCAGCTGGAGATCGAATGGTCCTGTAGACCACTGTGTCATCTGCAAATAGGCGAATTACCGAGCTGCATTGGTCAACAATGTCGTTAATGAACACAAGAAAGAGGGTTGGGCCAAGCACGGTCCCCTGGGGGACACCTGATGTCACAGGAACCTGACTGGAATGGGACCCGTCAACTACTACGAACTGATTTCGGTTGTTTAGGAAGGCTTCAATCCAACCAAGAGTCTTTCCACGTATGCCACAGTGATGTAGTTTATGGGATAGCTTTGCGTGGGACACCTTGTCGAAGGCCTTGCTAAAGTCGAGCATAATGGCATCTACCTGGCCATGAGAATTAAGTGTGCTGCCCCAGTCATGTGTAGCAAGAATCAATTGAGTCTCACAGGAGAAACCGCTGCGGAAGCCATGTTGCAGGTCTGACAGGATATTAAAAGCAGATAGATGTTTGTTTAAATGGCTTAGCACAATGTGTTCCATGACTTTACAGGAGAGGCACGTAAGAGAGATAGGGCGGTAATTGCCGGGGTTGTCACGGTTATCCTTCTTGTGGACTGGGACTACTTTGGCGGTAGACCAGTCTAGAGGGAGCGTCCCCTTATCGTAACTCTGTTGGAAGATGATGCATAACATGTTGGCTAGGTAGTTTGACAAGTCGTGTAGGATGCGTGCTGGAAGTTCATCAGGGCCTGAGGCCTTGCATGTCTGCATATTGTCTAGTTGTTTTTTAATGCCAGTAGGGGTGAAAATGATATCACTAATATGCGGAAACGGGCTTGGGCCAAGTCCAGGGAGAACTCCGTCGTCCACAGTGAACACACTTTGGAACTGCTTGTTGAGAACCTGAGCTTTGTCGCGCGGGGATATGGAGACACCATCGTTAGACCTTAGTGAAGGGATGTCTGATACTTCTGATCGACGGCTCTTAACGTAGTTCCAAAATTTCTTTGGATTTGAAACTAGGCTGCCCCCCACAACTTCGTTCAGGTGGTGATTATGAGCTTCTTTTAGTGCCTTGGTAACCTTGTTACGATATTTCCTGTAAGCCAACCAGGCGGGCGAAGACGGTGACTTGTCCCCAGAATGCTTTGCCCTGCGAAGGAGGCGTTCGCGCTTGCGTATCTGCCGCTTAAGTGCCCTGTTCAACCAAGGGACGTCTGGTTTGCGTTTGGTCATTTTATGAGGGACATTTGCGTCGATTGCTGATTTAATACCCGTTTTAAAGATTGACCAGTTTTCCTCAACAGATCGAGAGAGCGGTGAGACCATGAAGGATTGATTAAGCAAATCCATGTCGTGTTGGAGACCATCCAAGTTCATCCGGTCAAACAAGTACACCTTATGGGGGGTTCTGGTTGCACGCCGTGGGTTAGTGTTGATATAGAAATGTACTAGATCGTGGTCGCTCATGCCAGGATGAACAGAGACGTCTGAGACAAGAGAAGGAACTGACGAGCAAACAAAGTCCAGTGTCTTCAGTGAGGCAGGGCGAGTTGGATCGGAAACATACTGTGTGAGGGCGTGGTCATCAATAAAGTCAAGTAACTTATTCATCAATGAGGCAGTGGCCGGGTTGGTAATAACAGGAGGGCTGACCTTCCAGTTTATATCCCCACAGTTAAAGTCGCCTGCAATCACGACGTTGGGATGGGACTTTTTCTGCTTGTCAAACACCCTCAGTAGAGCCTGGGAAAGAAGATCGATGCGGGAAGCGGGCGCGAGAGGAGGTTTGTAAAAGGAGCATAAATGCACAAATTTCCGCCGAGATATCTGAATGGAGACCCAAAGCGACTCGTCCTCAGGATCAGTTGATATATTATCCAGTGGGTGTGAGACAATTGGAGATCTTACAGCGATAAAAGTACCTCCACCACCGCAGTCCTGGCATTCTTTCCGATAGATAGTAAAGCCTTGGGGAAACGCAGAAGCTGATGGGACATCTCTATTCAGTTTCGATTCACATCCAAAAATAATGTCCGGGTTATGATGAGACACAAGGCTAGCAAAGAGCGCAGATCTCTCAGCACTCAATATGCTGTTACAATTGATGGACATACAACGCAGCTTGTGCTTTGGTGACGGTGTAAGCACAGGAGATGAAGAAGCGATCGGAGATGGAGTGGGATCGAGTCCAGGGCTGGCTGTAGAGGTGCTTTCAAGCAAACTGAAAGAGTTGGAACTGGAGATGTCCAGAGAACGACTGAACAGCGACGAGGAAAAGTTGGGCAAGCCACAGTTACAGCAGATCCAGGTCGTATGAGAGTTGTTAAGTCCCTGATAAATATGCATTGGCATCCGAAGACACTTGATATGATACCAAGTATCACAACCATCGCAGCAGATAGCGAGTTGGTTTGACTTAGTGGGCTTACTGCAACATCCACAGGGGAATTTCACAGGTCCAGGATTGAGAATGGATCCGTTGGAACTAATCACTAGCAGGATCGAGAGCCAGCAGGACGATGAGGTCAGCGGTGCCGGGAATGGACGAAATACTGAACCAGTATGTTGCTTGGATGTAAAAAAGCACGCAATTGAAGCAGAAGATGGTAGTTGAATTGACGTAGGCTTCAACTTCAGAGTAGTAGAAGTAAAATGTTGATGGTAAAAGCCTCTTAATAGCAACGAGATGGATAATACTAACAAGGCGAATTTCATTGTTCCACACAAACAAGATGGCGGCCGTCACAATGGCTACGATCGAGTCGAGGTTTCCGCCAAACTCGAAGGCAAATCACGACGGAAACAGACCAAAAACCAGTCCAGAAGACAGACCAGAAGTTTAGTAAGCTGTCTGGAGTAATTTGATATTAGTAGCTGCGGCTAAAGTAGGTTTCTGAGCAGAAAAAACGGAGCCCAAAAAATACGTGACCGATCAAGTACAAGTACTTGGTGACGAGTACCAATGGCGGTGGCGAGGGAGGTAGGGGCGTCTTCGGTTGTTATTGATGAGGCGATTATGCGTTTGTTGTGGCTGTCAATTATCTGCTTGGTGTTGCTCATGCAGCTATAACTGATTTTGATTGTGTTCCGGTTGAAGATTTTTCTGAATTTGTGGTCTTTAGGGAAGTGCTTGTCTATGAGTGAGAGGAATCTGTGGCCGATGTTGGTGGGGAGGGCTGCTAAGTTGAATTTTTTTGGGTTTTAGACCCTAAAATGGGGTCTAAAAATTAAGGTCCTCCCCCAGAACAAAAAAAGCTCCGTCCATCAAATTCGTTTATGAAAATTTACGGTCGTTGTCACACTATTTCATGAAAGAGAGTGAAAAAAAATATTCAGGTACAGTACTGTATGTTACCGTGCGGCGCCGTATGTGTGTGAGGGGGGAGGGGGGAGGGGGGACTAAGCAGAAAGCCCATGCAAGGGGCAGTAGAGTTGGGTAGAAAATAAGAGAAAAAATCTGCCTCTCCGATTTCTTAGCAAGATCAAACCCCAGGATCTATTATTTTTTTCGAAAAAGTATCTTGGATACAAGTTTAATAAATTCATCTCAAATAATCTTACCCGGAAATGCATCTTTGCCATTTGCAATATCTTTGAATATCATCTTCCTTTTTTTGCTGTTCATTATAAAAAAAATACAGTTTAAGATGTTGTATTTTACAAGTTTAGGGTAGGGTTTTTGGGCTCTTGAGGTCTACGATAGAGTATCTTTTTTTCGCTTGTCGGTCTCTGGTAGAGTGGGCAAAGTTGTCAGTATGGCTGCCCAATACACACATTGCCACATTAAACGAAAAAGACAATTTATTTAAACACCATTTGATTGACAGTGAATTTTTATTAGACTTTTTTGGACCACAATTTTTAAACAATAGCACTAAGGAGTCAATTATCAGATGGTGTAAACATAAGTTTTTAAATCAGTCACACTTTGTTATCAGTATCAGGCTTGTCGGTGTCGTTTGCATGTCAATCCTAGCATCTATACAGTAGGTCTGTGGTTAATTACTTTACTTATCCCCATCTTCCCTAGTGGGAAATAGGGCCGCGACACGGTGACGCCACTCTTGGCGGTCCTTTGCAACTTTTAGTGCCTCGCCCCAAGTCAATCCCATCTCTAGCAGCTCAGCCTGGATTGTTCTTCGCCAAGTTGTTTTAGGCCGTCCAGGCTTACGTTTCCCGATAGGAGTCCATAAGGCTGATGTCTTTGGGATACGTTCCTGCCCATCCTGAGGACATGACCCAGCCACTTTAGCCGGCGGCGTTTTATCTCTTGGGTGATGTTATATGATCCCGTTTTACAGTAAAGATCTTCGTTGGATATTTTCTGAGGCCAAAAGATATGGCATATCTTCCGCAGACACCCATTATGGAAGGCACTGATCTTGTCCATGTCTGCCTTTACAACGCGCCAGCACTCAGATCCATAAAGAAGAACTGATTTCACGTTGCTGTTGTACAATCGTAGCTTGGTCTTTAAGCTATACTGCTTGGACTTCCAGATGGGGTTAAGTCGTGCAAAGGTTCCACGTGCCTTACCTAGCCTTGATAGAATGTCTTTTTTGGCTCCATTATCCTTGCTAATGAGGCTGCCTAAGGAGGTAAATTTCTCCACGGACTCAAGCACTTTACCCTGGATGGTTATAGGCAAAGGGTTCTTCTTGGTGGTATTGATGTGGCGCCCAGTTTGGCTGGAAAATTGTTCTAATCTATCGGTTTTCTCCTGCACGTGGTCACTCCTTGAAGAAAGGGCTGCCAGATCGTCGGCAAAGTCTTCGAGGTGGGAGAAAAGAGTCAATTGTATCCCTCTGGTCTTGTCTGATGTTGTTTGTCGCATTATCCAGTCGATGGCCACTAAGAATAATATGGGTGAGTGGATGCATCCTTGTCGAACGCCAAAATTCACTGGAAATGGTTCTGAGGTGTTAGTGTTGTTGGTGATAACACTGCACTCAAAGTTGCTGTAGAACAGGTTGATAAGTGTGATGATCTTGTTGGGGATCCCATACGACTCCAAGATCTTCCAAAGAGTCTCCCGGTGAACACTGTCAAATGCCTTCCTAAAGTCTATAAAGTTGATGTACAGTGGGGCATTCCATTCCAGACACTGCTCGATGATGTTTCTCAGTGTGAAGATCTGATCTATACATCCTCGTCACTTGCGGAATCCAGCCTGTTCTTGTCTCAGCCTGCTGTCAATGGCTGAATCAATACGCTGAAGAAGAATCTTACAAAATATCTTGCTTGGGATGGAGAGAAGAGTTATGCCACGCCAGTTGTCACAGTTTTGCAGGTTGCCTTTCTTTGGGAGTTTAATAATGAGACCTCTCGCCCAGTCTCGTGGGATGACGTTTGAGTCCCAAAACTTGCTAAAGAGGTCAAGTAGCACAGTTGTGCTGGTGTCAAGGTCAGCTTAGAGCATCTCGGCATGGATGGAATCTATAAGGATGGGTGCCTAGGATAATAGGATGATTCTTTTTGTACTTTGTTTGCTAACCAGGCTTTCTCTATTATTGCCCTAGGTCATTTGTAGTATAAAATTAATTCATAAAACGATTTGCCATTGATGCAAAGGATTTATAAGAAAAACCTTTTTTTTTTCAAGCAAAAGAGTTAAATTTGCCTTTTTTTGCACCAGTGAGAACTCGCGCTTGGTAGCCAGGCTTTTGCTAGCCTGTGTGTAGTAGCATGGTCTCACGCGCACAACAACTCCTTCAAGGAAAATTCTTAAAAGTGCTGTACTATTTTTTCCTAGGTTGCATTCATATGCTAAAACATGCGGAGTGTTTTGCTTAAAATCTTTTGTTGCATTTATGCAGGGCCGTGGCAGGGGATGGCACGTGCCCCCAATGTTTTTAAGGATTATAAGTAAATGACCAGTAGGGGCGTGGCTGTGCCCCCCCCCCCCCCAATATTTTCTTAATGATTCAGATTGTGCCCCCCTCCCCAATATTTCGAGGCCTGCTACGGCAGGTGCTTTCACTATTTCCTATGGCGTGATGAAAGTCGAGCTTTAGTTGCGTTTTGAAGTGCAATTTTTAAAAGGCATTGCAACAAAATTGCGGTATACACTATTACTTTATTTACAAAGATGACAATGTGTATTAAAACACACTTATAATAACACTTATTTACTACTTTGAATTCTACTTATGGTAGAAAAGTGTCAAAATAAACTCAAAATGTAAAAAAAAAAATTATGATAAGTCCTACCTACCAAAGCCTCCGCTTGTGCTTCCAAAAGGAAATTGTTATGTGGTAAAGATTCGGCGAAGAGTATACCTCTGAGGACCCATTTATTCTGCTGCATTTTTAACAGTGCCCCAGAAAATGAACACGTATGGGACCTCAAGGACAATAGTACAGTGGACACTGGCGAATCCTATCATCACACTCCAGTAACGGAGGGTTTAAGCCCCTCTTTGGGCTGCCAGAAAGCCATTTGTAACAAAAAAATAAACCCTCCCTCCTTTGTCACTGAGCCTAACCCCCCTCCCCCCCTTTTGCGACAAGCTAGATCCGCCCCTGCACCCCACCTCCAACTGGTCCAGCAAAAGATACAATCTCTGTCTAAAAAAAACCATCTGTCTAAAAAAACACTAACCATCATTAGCCAGCCCAAGCTGTCAACTTTAAACTCCACCTCCAACTGCTCTAGCAAAAGATGCCATCTCAGTCTAAAAAAACACTAACCATCATTAGCCAGCCCAAGCTGTCAACTTTAAACAACCGCAACAAGCTAGCGTCCTCATGCCGCCACGGAAACAATTGAACCATTCAAATTTTGCGCCTATATTTATGTAAATTGAGCCGGTTATCCCAAAATTAAACAACACAATTTTTTTCAGGCCGATGATACAGTAGATGCCAGTGTAGTGGCAGATGCCGAAGGTGCAGTAACAATTTCGTCTGAAAGTGAGGTAAGGAAGTGTCAAGTCATATCATTACAAATTGTCCAAAACCTTTATTGAACACTGTCTTCGTGTATTTTGATGGTATAAATAAAGCAAGATTAGTATAAAATACTTTTTTAGTGGAATTTACTAAGCACCTTCAAGTGCTGGTTTGATTAAGAATAGAGCCTTGCTCAATATTTTTTTTGTGGGAAACAGCCGCCCCAACCCCACCTGTCAAATATTAAATGGTCCATCTCTTAATAGTGCAATCTCATTTAATTGGCCTCAATTATTAAGACACTAATACTATTTATATGATTCTATATGATTATTTAATTCATGCAATTTAAAAATTGCTGACAATATATGCGGACAACATCATAATGCTGTAGAGGCCCCACTGCATTGTTTCAATACCTTTCAAAAATATGAGTTGAAAATACACAAATAATTATTTATCTACATTATGTTGTTTTCACATCCTTCACAGGAAAACATCAGAAGACAAAGGAAAATCAGGGTCTGTGCCCCACACGAGGGCCCAGACCTGGTAAACATAGCTGTTGGAGGCTCTGGAGGCACATTGATTAGAAACAAGTTTCGCAAAGGCTCTTGTTTTCAGGTATGTTATGTTGCAGGTTTAAAAAAACAGTGCACACTTATCATGGGAATGTCGTCATTCTTGATTGCACATGCCGCACTCATGATTTACAATTAACAGACTACAAAATGATTGACACCTTGTACTGTCACAAATGACTCAAGACAGACCTTCCAGATCACAGCCTTCTTTCCTGTAGAATGACCAAAATACCTAAAATATTGCAGTTTTAGGTTATTCACATGAACACCATGTTGATGTTATCCATACCAGACACATACTGTACCGTTTCAAAGATTAAAATATAAAGAATCAACCATAGAATACCTATCAATTCTGTAGAGTAATACATGTACTTTAATGCATTTGTGCTATCTATATTAGGCTATGGTTATTATATGTTGGCTGCAGGAAGCCTGGTTATTCAAAGTATTAGCTTTCAGTCATAAGGTTATTATGAATGTTTGCATCATATTTCAAATTATCTGCACATTTCTTTATTTACACAGGTGGTCTATGACTGGGCAGGGTCAATGCCAATCATGCCTCTCTATTTCTCCCTGCATAGGGCTGGAGGAGAAATCATTAGGCACACAGACAGACTACAGGGACACGAGACTCTCAACTCTGCCCAGAGGGTAAGGCAGGCTGTGAACAAGGTGACGAAATAAACACAACAAAAAAGATCTTGAGGCCAAAATATCCAGAAATCTCACATGGGACAGCCAATTTCTATCTGTGGTGTCCTAAGGCCAACAGAATGCTCCTCAACAGGACATGTCCCCTAATTAAAGACTGCAGGCTCAGGCGTACTCTGAACCTGTCTTTTGTCAAGTCGCAGCCATGTTTCAGCACTGAAGTCTGGTCCTCCTAGCTTAAAGTCCTCCTACAAAGAGACCAAAAACATATCACCCATTGGATTCTAAGATTAAGGACTTGAAAGAGTATTTAATTCTTTAAATGTTGTCTAACAAAGCTTTGAAACTAAAAATGCCTGTCTAAATTTTCATTTAGGATCCCCAAGAAAGTTTCCAATTTCTAGGAGATGAAGTAAGCTATACAGTGTCGCTCTCTCTCTCTCCCTCTCTCCCTCTTCCTCTATCTCTCTGTAAAACTGATCATGATTGTTATACCAGACACTATGTACTAATTATATTAATATGATGTCTGTAGGTCACTTTCTTTGGCAACTTCCACATTGACTCTCATGCAGAGGATACACTAAGAGGTGACTGTTATGGAAGTAATGACTAATGACAAATCTTAGGCTACGACGCACCTTACAGAAATGTATTGAAAATAATAATTTAGCGTACAATAGATTTCGAATTATTAAAACAAGCAGAGATCACAAATTACAAATGCACTATGCCAAATTTGTATTACTTTATGAAAAACAGCTGTCACCATGGCATTTACAGCATTGTTAATTAGACATTGTTACGCTTCTACACAGATCAACGATTTGTTTCAAAGGGGGACATTAAATTTAGCATTAAGCACTTATTGGAAGCTGCGATATTAAAATCATCTGATAGGAAAAATTATATGATTTTTTGTATTATTTTTATTTTCAGAGGAGACAGTTGAAACATTAGACTGCAGCAAGGTATGTGGTCAGATTTTAATGTACTTTATATGTGTGTGCTGGTGGTGTTCCATGCAGAAAAGCGATAATCCCCATTATTTGCTCAGCCAAATTTTTACTGTCCAAATGAACCTGTTGCTAAATGACAACTGTGTAAACATCCTTTTTTACAAATACAAATACATTTTTTTTATCTTTTTCCAAAATTGAACACCATTAAGAACAGTATTGTAAAACGTTCTCTGGCACATTATTGGGTATATGATGTAACATTTGATATAATTTTTTTATGTTTTGTAAAAAGCTGCATGTCTAAACCAATAGTTCAACTTGGTTAAGCCATCTTTTGTTTCTTTTTACCTATACAGAGCTGTCTCATGGAATATGTACTAGTAAGATCACAATCACTATCCAGAAACCTTTATCACCCCCTATCTCTTACACTTCCAACAAATAAGCCTATTAGGGTTTTTGTCATGTTCTTGTCTTACAAAGTCTTAAAAAAGGATGCATATTCACAACTAAGCTACACTCAGACTTACCTTATTGCTCTACCGGCTGGTGTATACTGGCGAGGTCTTGCAATAGACGTACTGACTTACCTTATTGCTCTACCGGCTGGTGTATACTGGCGAGGTCTTGCAATAGACGTACTGACTTACCTTATTGCTCTACCGGCTGGTGTATACTGGCGAGGTCTTGCAATAGACATATTGACTTACCTTATTGCTCTACCGGCTGGTGTATACTGGCGAGGTCTTGCAATGAACACACCGACTTACCTTATTGCTCTACCGGCTGGTGTATACTGGCGAGATCTTGCAATAGACATATTGACTTACCTTATTGCTCTACCGGCTGGTGTATACTGGCGAGGTCTTGCAATGGACTCACCGACTTACCTTATTGCTCTACCGGCTGGTGTATACTGGCGAGGTCTTGCAATGGACTCACCGACTTACCTTATTGCTTTACCGGCTGATGTATACTGGCGAGGTCTTGCAATGGACACACCAACTTTTTGCTCTACCGGCTGGTGTCTACTGCTGAAAACTTTAATATAAGAGACCTTCATTGAGAAGCTCAATTACTTGAAGACACTTGAAACTTATGTTCTTCTACTATGCTATGCTTTGGCAACTATTGCGCATACTAAACCTCGCACTACTAAACCTCAGCTTGTTAAACATTAAAGTACTAGTCCAAACATTGACACAATTCTTAACTACAATACTTGATCTTACTCTAACACTAACCCCAACCCTTAACATTACCGTAACCCTTTACCAAGATAGCGAATGCGCAGTTCTTGATGGAGGCCAAGCATCCAAGTGGATGCTGGAGTCAAACAATGCTACATACTGTCAGGCTTGCCATTGCTTGGATAATGTGCGAAGCAACTAGCCAAGGCAACACTGGAATCAGATGGAAGTTCAACACACAACTAGTACAACTAGAAGACATAGACTTTGTGAATGACATTGCACCTATTTCGACCAACCACAGCAAATGCAGACGAGCCATCTTAGAGAGCCAAAGTAGGACTAACATTAGTCAATCAAAAATTGAGTACTGAAATTGAACTGCAAGGGCCAAGAGCAGATCAGGTTCTAGCATGGTCCAGCTATACATAAAACCAATGACTTCACCTCAGCAAGGCCAAAGCAGCTTTCAGGAAACTGAAGTAAGTATAGGGCTCCAAACAATACAACAAGCTATTTAACACCCTTGTGAAGCTTGTCCTCTTGTATGGGAGTGAAACATGGGAGACAAATGGAGAGGCCTGTGAAAATCTTAATTCATTCTAGTACCAGTGTATAAAGAGAATTTTGGGCATCTTTTGGCCATACATAAAATCAACAAAGCAGTTGAACCAAGAAACAGGATCTACACAGTGAGAAGGAGATGGATGATGGTTGGGGTTCCTCGGACATGTACTCAGGATGCCTCAACAACACCATTGTGCAACTGCACTTACCGAAGACAACATGGAGGCGGTCCGTAGAAAAGGAGAGAACAGAAGAAGGATGGAAATATTGCAACGAGGCAATTGTAGCTCTAGACAGGCCCAAATGGAGGAAAAGAATCAAGGCCTCATGCACAACTGAGCACAAAGAGGATAGGTGGAAGTGAACCTAACACTAATACTTAACATAGCCCTAACCCCAATACTTAACCTAAACCCAATACTTAACCTAACCCTAACACTTAACCTAACCTTAACCCTAACACATAACTCAACCTCAACCCCTAATACTCAATCTAACCCCAGCCCTTACACTTTATCTAACCGTATCACCACTCCCTAACCTTCATATTATTCCTTGACTGGTATGAAACAATTTGGACTGGACATTTTCTACTGCACGCTTTTGCTATGGACTGGCTCTATCAGGGACTTCACTCTGAGGCTGAATTACACTGACTTAACTTAGGATAAGTGTTGATATGCAATGTACACAACTAAGAAACTCCCAGAAAAAAATTCAAATACTCTTTGGCAAAGAGGGAACATGCCTACATCACTCAGCTGTTCTGCCATCTCAGGCTTATAGCCCTATACACAACACACTTAGTGTTGAGCGCACAACAGCATAATGTCATATGTTTGAATTGCTGGCACATTCTGATGGCTTGGAATACTAATTATCTTGCATGACACAACTTCATATAACTTCATAAAGCTTTCTCTTTGTGCTTCTAAAATATGGCAGTAGTTCTGACATAGGCTTCTGTTACAAAAGATATCCTAGATGGATAACAGTGTCATGGAAAGAGAGATATACCACCATTAATGTAGCAGGATTGATTTGTTTTACCTGTAGTGTCATTAAGTCTATTTTCTTGTTGAGCCCACAGTATGGTCACCATTGTACCCAATGTTGTTGGGTATAATGGTGACCGGTGCTGTTTTATCTTTCAGCCGAAACAAGGCGAACAGAAACAAGGCGAACAGACAAAAAGAAAGAGGGGCAGCGAGAGCCAAAAGAGAAAAAACGAGAAAAAAAAAGCTAAAGAATTCAGAATAAAACAGAATAGTATTTTATTGTGTCTTTTATTATTAATACATACATACCACATACCAATTAAATCTGGTCACTATGCTAATATACCACATGAAGCATGATTATATCAAATGTGTGACCTTGAAATTGGCAATGAGATCACTATTTTTTCACATTGTGGAAACCAAGTTTCAATTAATATTAATCTGTTCTTTTTGTTAATTCCATGAAAAGGAATTTTAAGTTAACTGGGAACTACATTTTTCGAAATTTCTTCCTTATATAATGGTAGTTTAGATCCTGCGAGCAGTGGTTTCCTTTTAATTTGTTTTTTATTAAGTTCTGTTCTTCATTTAGCGTTATCATTAATGATTTATTGAGAGATTTAAGAAGCAAATAGATTTGCTTCTTATAATAGGATAACTTACTGCTTTGTAGATAAGAGATTTGTGGAACATAGGGTTACAAAGTATATTTATGATACTATAGTTTCTTAAATAAAAACAACCAGAATCATTTCCAGTAACTTCTATAAGGCATTATTAAAGTTCTATTCTTTATTAAGCATTGTCTGGCTCATTAATTTTTCGCGTGGTTGTGCAGCGATCCATTTTTTTTTCAAAAAGGGGAATGTTAATCTAGCAGAGAATATTCATTTACCTCTTAACTTGTGTAGAGTGTAGTCTCGCAATCGCTCTCACTTTCTTGCACCATTCTCGGTTTCCATTTAGAGAGGGACCCACCGTAATTCCCAACCACATACGTTGTTGCCAGTGTCAGAGCGCGATTTCCGGTCACTTGTTAGGAAAAGTCCTAGGCGTTCATGTAGCGCGCTCGCGCCGGCCTGGACCGGAGTCAGGCACCTTTGTCAGGACATGTTCAGTTATGTAATGGCGATCGAGCGTGTTGATAATTACACAGCGCAAAATCTCGTCGAAATTGTGTGTTAAAGTAGTCTTTCTCCGCTCGGAAACCTTTGGAAATAGTCCCCGATTTCCCCTGCTACATTTTGGCGCCCAACGTGGGGCTCGTTGAGTTAAATTATGGAGATTACCGAAGAAGAAAAGATGAAAATCGAGCGCGATCGAGTTGTAAGTCTCCTTGGGGCAGAGACCGAAGAAATCACTATCGAATCCCTGGTGGAGAAGTATACAGCTAAGTATAACTGTGGTTTAGAGTTATGGAAAGGGGAGTTTGTAAAAATTGAGGCATTTCTAGCCCACTCGTGCAAAGCCAAAGTTACGGGCTCAAAGGTGATAATAATCAAGGAAGAACCAAAAACTGTTGCACCTACCACCACGATGCAATATTTTTCGAAACCACAGTTCTCACAGTTCTTTGGCTTTGTGCAGACCGATAAAGGGGTGTCGTACCGAGTATGGAGGTACGAAGTTGAAAGTGCACGAAAGGAGGCCATATATTCCAATGAATTAATAGCCGAGCAGATAAGGAAATCTCTTCAAGGAGAGGCAAAGAACAAAATAGTGGGTTTTGGGCCTGAGGCAACACTAGATTCGATTCTAGACAGCCTAGACCAATTTTATGGGGATAATGGTTCCGTGCATGGGGACGAACTAATTTCACAAGCTTATAAGTTCAAGCAAGGGGAGCATGAAGAAGTATCGGCTTTCGCATCCCGACTTGATACCCAATTACGTAAAGCCAAGGAACAAGGGGCAGAACTGTTAAAGGACGATGACGCCCTAAGCAAACACCTAAGCTTAATATTTTGGGAGGGTCTGTTGTTCGGAATAAGGGACAAAGCGAGACATAAGAAAGATCAATGTAAGTCATTTAGCGAATTGATTGAGGCTGCCCGTTATGGGGAAAGGGAGTACAGAGTTAGCCATCCCACACATACAAGCGCCAGTTGTAAACAAGCTCAGACTTCTGCTGCAAAAAATCAGGCTCCCGCATGGCTCCCCGAAATTGTTGCCGCAGTGACCAGGGAGGTGAGGGATATTATGAAACCACAGGGGTCCCACTTTGAACAGTCCCAGCCCAAGGTCACCTCAGGCATGAAAAGCCAGGTTTACCAAACAACACCACCCAATTATTCATGGAACCCACCCCCAGCCACCTTTTATCCCCAACCACAGGGAGCCCAAGGCTATCATTTGGGGCAACCACACCCATATCAGTATCAGCAATCTTACCAGTACTGGCCCTCTCAACATTCCAGCCAGATGTTTTCACCACAGGGCTCTGCCTTGCCTAGGACGAGAACATTGGGTGGGTCCTCCCCCCAGTCTCCTGTGCCAGAGTCACCACAGGTACCCCGTGAATATTTACCGACATGTTATCACGGTGGGGAACCCGGTCACATACAGAGAAATTGTACAAACATTCCATATTCGGGAAACAGGAAGGTGCCTTTGTGGAGGGGCAACCAAAGGCAGTAAACTACCAGCCCCACATGATGACCGTTTTAAAGTCTTTGATTGGTGATGCAAATGAGTGTATTACATTTGTTAATGGGAGTCCATGTCTGGCACTTTTGGACACTGGGAGTCAAATTTCATCTATATCCCAATCATTTTATGAGAAACATTTAAAGAACTGTCCGTTAAACTCTGTTGACAATTTGATCAAACTCGTTGGGGCTGGGGGGGAGCAAGTCCCATACATAGGATATATCGAGGTTGAAGTTTCCTTTCCGGAAGAAGAGACAGGTGTTCATTTGGAGGAATGTGCTTTATTGTTGGTGGTACCAGACAATGATTACAACAAGCGCGTGCCCGCAGTTATTGGAACGAACATTGCAAAGGCATTCCATGTACGATGTAAGGAAAAGCATGGAGTTCAGTTTGTTCAAAGGGTACAAATCTCGTCTGCATGGAGAAGGGCTTATGCATCGCTCCACAAAAGGGAACATTTCAATACTAAGCAAAGCAACGGAAAAGTAGAAGTTAAATCCACGCTCCGTCATGATATTGTTATTGGTGCCCATCAGCGTACGGTGGTATGGGGTTTAACCCAGTCCTACCCTGGAGGGGACAGTTTGGCTATCTTAGAGACTGCCGGAGATAATAAGCTTCATCCAGATCTTACTGTTACAACTAGTCTTATCTCGCTTCGCGGAAATGGTGGGAAATGTAAAATCCCAGTCGAAGTCACGAACATATCTGATGAGCCGGTTGTTATCAAAGGGAGAACGAAATTAGCGTGCATTTCATTAGCTTCTGCTGTACACGAACCAATCATCGAACCTGATAGGGGTAGTATTGGGGACATTGATAAAAGTAGTTTTCACGGGCTGTTTGATTTAAGTGGCGTCCAACTGAACTCTGACCAAAAGGAGAGAGTAAATATCATGTTGAATCGCATGCAAGGAGCTTTCGCTAAAGATGCGCAAGATCTGGGCTGCACCGGCGTCATTGAACATGAGATCAATCTTTCTGATGATGGTCCTTTTAAAGAGACAACTAGGCGTGTTCCACCTGGACAACTTGAGGAATTCAAAAATGCGCTTAATGATATGCTTAACTCAGGTGTCATAAAAGAGTCGAAAAGTCCGTTCGCTTCCCAAGTAGTTCTCGTCCGCAAAAAAGACAACTCCTTAAGAGTATGCGTGGATTTCCGAAGACTGAACAGTAAAACGATCAAAGATTCCTATGCTATTCCCAGAGTCGTGGATACCCTTCAGTCCTTGAGGGGATCTAAGCTATTTTGTACTCTCGATCTACAAAGTGGCTATCTACAAGTTTGCATTTCCGAGAAAGATCAACCAAAGACCGCCATGACAACACCGTTCGGACTTTTCGAGTTTACTCGAATGCCGTTTGGACTCACAAATGCACCGGCCACGTTTCAACGGCTGATGGAACATTGTCTGCGAGATCTCAATTATAATACATGCGTCGTCTATATGGATGATGTCATTGTTTTTGCGAGGAATTTCGATGAAATGATGGTACGTCTCGAGGAAGTTTTGACTCGACTCATGAAGTGTGGTCTAAAATTGAAACCATCCAAATGTAAACTCTTTCAGACACGTGTTAGATGTCTAGGTCATGTAGTGTCTGCAGAGGGAATCGAACCTGACCCTGAAAAGGTAGCTCCGTTACACGAATGGTTGTCGAACCCACCAAAGAACACAAAGGAACTGCAAACCTTCTTAGGTTTTGCTAGCTACTATAGGTCGTTTGTCAAGAACTTCTCAAAAGTTGCAGAACCTTTGCGTCAGTTACTCATTACAGGACCAGCCAAGAAACATAAACAATCCTCGCCACCTTCCTCGTTTACTTGGACCAGTGAATGCCAGTCAGCATTCGAGACATTGATTTCACATTTGACAAGTTCTCCTATTCTTGGCTACCCTGACTTCGAGTTACCTTTTATTCTGCATATAGACGCAAGTGGATCAGGTCTTGGAGCTGCACTCTACCAGAAGAAGCATAACAAGTTGCGGGTGATTGCGTATGGCAGCAGAGCTCTAACGCCTGCCGAACGAAACTACTCTGCTTATAGAAGGGAGTTCTTGGCTTTAAAATGGGCAGTGGCAGAAAAGTTCCGCGACTATCTGTATGGGGCAAAGTGTGATGTCTTAACGGACAGTAATCCATTAACTTACCTTGTATCATCTGCGAAACTGACCCCTACGGATCACCGCTGGCTTTCAGCTCTAGCCCCCTTTGATATCACCATAACATATCGCCAAGGAAAGTCAAATGGTGATGCGGACGGCCTGTCAAGAATACCACGAGAGGGGTCTGAACCCACCCCCGAGGATAAGGAAGACTACTTAAAGCCATTTCTTGAACGCCTTCAGACATCGGAAGAAGCGAGCACCTGCCCCAAAGAAGTATTTCAAGCTATAGTCCAATCACTAGTTGTAGACACTGACGACACTCCTGAATGGATCCCGGTTGCCGAGCAAGTTGGTGCCAGACCAGAAGCTGTTGCAGTAGATTTCCAGGAACATCAACGTTTTGTCCCATCTTCTACTCCATTTATTTCAGAGAACGACTGGCCGAGATTACAGCAAGCAGACCCTGTGATCAGTAAAGTGCTACCTTTTGTTACTAGTGGTTTACCCCCGACAAGACGCGAACTAAGAAAGCTGAACTCAAATGCAGCGAGATTAGTAAAGGAATTCGAACGCTTGGTAGTGATTGATGGAACCTTGAAACGCCGCCGAGAGGTTGATGGGGAAACATCCTTACAACTGGTTTTGCCCTCAAAGTTTCACGCCCAAGTGCTTAAGGGTTTGCATGACGATGTTGGACATTTGGGTCGAGACCGTACTCAAGATCTGATTCAGTCTCGGTTTTACTGGCCCTTCATGGCCAGAGATGTCGAAGCGCATGTATCAAATTGTCAACGTTGTATTGCTCGGAAAGCACTGGACCCACCGCCAGCACCCATGCTCTCGCTACAAGCAAATGAGCCGATGGATCTCTTGGCGATGGACTTCCTTTCTCTTGAGGAGGGGAGAGGGGGTATGTCAAACATCCTGGTCGTTACGGATTCGTTTACGAAGTTTGCATGGGCATTCCCAACTCGTAATCAGAAGGCGGGTACTGTAGCGAAGATTCTATGGGAGAAAATACTCATTAATTACGGGTTTCCAAGGCGTCTACACTCGGATCAGGGTCGCGATTTTGAGTCCAATGTTATCCGCGACTTATGTCTTTTGGCAGGAATTACCAAGTCGAGAACAACCCCGTATCATCCTCAGGGAAACGCCCAGACGGAGCGCTTTAATAGAACCCTGTTGAATATGTTAGGAACATTAGATGAAGATAAGAAGTCGAGTTGGCCGGAGTACGTGTCATCAATGGCGCATGCGTATAATTGCACACGGCATCAGACCACAAAGTACTCACCATACTTTCTAATGTTTGGCCGACATCCGAAGCTACCAATTGATGTAACATTGGGGGTTGCATCGGAAATCGCACCCACGAAATCCTTGTCTTCCTACGTTGAGAGTTTGCGTGCAAGGCTTGACTATGCTTACAAGTTGGCTTCTAAGGAGAAAGATGCAGCGGCTGATCGAAACAAAAAGAGATATGATGTTCGCGCTCGTGATGTAGCCCTCCAACCAGGAGATCGGGTCTTGGTTCGCAATTTGAGTATCCGAGGGAAACATAAGCTGAGTGACCGCTGGGAAGAGACTGTTCACATAGTCGAAGCGCGCCATGCCGACTTACCAGTCTACACTGTGCGACCAGAACAGGGTGGTAGAGCCCGAACTCTACATCGGAACTTGCTGTTACCAGTTGAAAGGACGTACCAACCAGTTGGTTTGCCACCAGATCACAATAGCCGACCCAGACGGCCACCGGAGGGCAAGAGACGTAGGAGAATACTACCTCAAGTGCCCCCAAGACCAATAAGACAAGAGGCCCAGGACGATTCCAGCTCAGCTGAAGACAGCGATGGCCTCGACCTGTTTGGGGTTCCCACTGCGGGACCCCCAGAGCTGCTGTTTCAAGCCGAGGTTGAGGAGCAAGACCCACAGGTAGCTGACGAAATGGAAGACACAGCTCCACCGGTAGTGGAGAACCACGCGGCAAGGCCTCCAAGCCTTGCCTCATCGGATGTCTCTGATGTGCAGTCGGAACCAGAGCAGAGAACCAGATCAGGGCGTGTTTCCAAGAAGCCGCAGCGTCTGGTAGAGGATCCAGTTTGGTCAAGAAAACTGACAGCGATTATTTATCTTATAGACTGTCGGAACCAAAAGGTTTCGAGGAACTGGCATTTAAGCCATTATTAGTAGACATTGAGATCGTATAAGACATTGTTTATTATTAACGTTTATTCTGTTAAACGTCGGGACGCCGTTTCCCACTAGGGGGGACCGTGTCAGAGCGCGATTTCCGGTCACTTGTTAGGAAAAGTCCTAGGCGTTCATGTAGCGCGCTCGCGCCGGCCTGGACCGGAGTCAGGCACCTTTGTCAGGACATGTTCAGTTATGTAATGGCGATCGAGCGTGTTGATAATTACACAGCGCAAAATCTCGTCGAAATTGTGTGTTAAAGTAGTCTTTCTCCGCTCGGAAACCTTTGGAAATAGTCCCCGATTTCCCCTGCTACACCAGCATACCGCCATTTTCTAGACAAAGGTTCGAAATTTTGTTCTCGACACAGGTAACCCTCTTTAAAAAGAAAGGAATTGTAGTGTCGTTACAGTTCATCGCTTCGAGACTGTTGAACGAAATAGTTCTAAGTATCTGTTAAGTAGCCTGGCTGCTACCAAGCGGGAGTTCTCACTGGTGCAAAAAAAGGCAAATTTATCTCTTGTGCTTGAAAAAAAAGTTTTTCTTATAAATCCTTTGCATCAATGGCAAATCGTTTTATGAATTCATTTTATACAACAAACGACCTAGGGCAATAATAGAGAAAGCCTGGTTAGCAAAGAAAGTACAAAAAGAATCATCCTATTATCCTAGGCACCCATCCTTAATTTAATACTTATACCCCAGTGAAACTGTAGTTCAATCGCTTAGCGCAAAATTTTAGCCGGATCGGACAAAACTCTTGCACACAAAGGTATATTGTCGTGCCGTAAATTAATGCGACGTCGAAATTACGACACCACTCTTTATGAATTATCGGCATCGGTTGTTAATTCTGGACGCCGATAATTGTGCTTCGATTTGCGGGGCCGGAAATCGAAGTGGAATAACGGACCCTGGGTTTAGAACCCGACACCGTTTATTTAAATATCGGAGCCGTAAATTATTATCCGACGACGGGGAATATTAACGACGTCCTACAATTTATACCAGGCTCCGAGAATTGTTATTTCCGGCTCCGAAAATTGCCAGATTCATTTTGAACGGTATGTTACGCCATAGAGTCAGCGATTTGCTGAGGCTCGGGAGACCTCAAGTCGTTGGTTCCAACATGTTATATAAGTTTGTCGGGTTTTTCCTCGGCAATCGGTTTGATATAGTGGTCCATCGCGGATACTTTCGCTCCTGGAAATGGCATTACAGACACTTTCTGGTCAGAGTTAGATAGTTCCCAGCCCTTGACGAACTTGACCATAGAATCGCCGGCTATAACAACCTTACGCCGTCGGTCGCGCTCAGGCTGTGATGGAACCGGTCGTTGGTCAGGACTATTATCGTCCGGTGGAGTCTGTAGTTGATTAGACTTCTTGGACTTCATTTTTACCCTGAGTTTTAGATCCGCCATAATTTGCCGGTGTTGGTACTTCGGTCACTTGGTTGATTAAATGATGGCTGTCAACGGTATTGCTCGGTGGTCGGTTTTTGGTGTGTGATGGCTAACAAAAAATTGAATATTAAAATATTACTATATTATGAAATTGATGGGACTGTTTCTTTTTTATAATATTTTTATTTATAGTACAAATAGCTTGCATCAGTGTATCATTTTAAAAGTCACTGGCTGTGCACTGTGTATATTTTTTAGACATAAAAAGGTTGTCATGGGGAATTAGAGGGAAACTTCACATTTCATCATTAGCACTTTAGAAATATATTAAAAAGCCAAAAGAATCTATTCTGCTTGAGTATTCATCTTATGTCTTTTTAAAGTCTGGCAATATTCAATGAGAAAAACTATGGTAACAGTACATGTACCCTTACCCAAAAACAGAAAGAATGAAATTTTATAACAATGTTCTGGAAGCGATTTATAAATCTACTGGAGGAAAAGAGATAAGGTACATCCTAGAGCAACAGTCCTTCCGATGGAATGTCTATATACAGTTGAGGAAACTCTCCAAATCTGCAGATTTTTATAATAGTCCAGCAAGTGGCATTCCCAAATACCGAGATATGAATAAGAACATGATAAAGAAATCTGACAGAAATCTTTGTGTATCTTTGCTGCAAAAACTTGAAGCAGCTGTCAAAGACGCTGAGAAACTTGACACTGAACTTAAACAAAGAAGACAAAGACTTGTTAATGCCACTGTGTTTCTGGTGTTAAGAGTGGTTGTGAGGAAAAACATCAGTACATTACTACATGCTTTGGGGAATTGCAAGAGCAACTAAACAGTCTTTTGGCTATAGAGAATGATTAACGTCACTCGCACCTTATGTTATCAAGATGTAGAGTAGATCCTTCTGAAAGTGTCAAGGAGAATGCTCGCATAAAACGAAGAGAAAAAGAAAATAAGAGAAAAAACAAAAGACAGTCAGAGCAAAGGCTACACAGTAGATCCAAAGAAATAATCACCAGTCTTGTCAAAAATGAAGAAAAGAAAAATCAGTTAATTGAGTTCATATCCAGAGATGGTCATAAACATGTCTCTAGAGAACTACAGATATTTTTAGAAGAAGTCCTTAATGTGCAGAAACTATATATTCTGAAGCCCAAGTTTCATCTTAAGGCCCTAAAGTATCTTCAAGATTCACTAATATGTTGCAGTGAAGCTTACCAACATGTTGAGTGTGCCATACAAAGACTTTCAGGGAAGTCGATTGTTGATGATGATGATGGTGATGACAAGGATGATGATAATGGCAAGGATGATGATTATGATGACAAGGATGATGATGATGGTATAAATGATGATGACAGCTTTGATGTTTCTGATGATAGTGTTGAGATCGATGGTGATAGTGAGCCATGAAATTTTACCAGGGTGTTTGGTTTCTCACTCTATCAAACTGTCAGTGCCAAAATGATAAGCCATATTGAAGTGTTTTAAATAATTATTATCTTCAAATAATAAATTTAGAATTTAATTATTAAGTGTGTTCAGAGGTTCTTGTTTAACATACTACCGTTATAATGTTTTTTTTATTTATGTTGAATACCGATGGTCATCCAAAAGCATGGAATAATTAACAGACATGATCAACTAGATAAAATAACCATGCAGATTTTGTTATTTAATACTGTAAACCATTAAGACAAATAGCAATGAAAGCTACACAAAGTACAGTATTGCATATTCAAAACAATGATTGATGAATAAAATGTCTTGAGTTTCATGATTGCTGTTTTGTACATTGTGTAAAACAAGTTATAAATAATTGAAATCCCCCCCGCCACGGGGGGGGGGCTGGGTAGTTTGAGTGAAACCCCCCTGGGGGCCGCGAATCGCCCCTCCGGGCCTCCCAGCCCCGTCTCCATATATCAAGCGTATAATGTTTCACGTACATGAATAATTAGGGCAATCGTTCATGTAGGCCGGGCGCGTTTCGCGTACATGAATAATTAGGGCAATTGTCCATGTAGGCCAAATCGATTTCACGTACACGAATAATTAATTAGGGCAATTGCCCATGTAGGTCGGGCGCGTTTCGCAAAAGAGAAGATCGGTGAGTCTATGTTACCCGGAACATCTGACAAGGCCATGTTTGTGTTGTGATCAAGTCCTTTTGCTCGTTTCGTCGAAGCTTCGTACGACCTAAACTCCGCAAAGCACAAAGACACGTCTACTTCAGAGAAGAATTGATACAAGCCGTGAATTCGTTCAATCGTTTTAGTCAAGTTTTTTAACAAAAATCGTTGAAATTATGTTTTTGTCTTTAACGCAAAATTGGCCTTTTACAGGTTTTCTCTCTTCGGGCAGGTGAAAAAAATTGTATCGCTTAGCTTTGTCTTTCCTATGTTTGACATTTTATACTGTTGAGTGTAAGTTGACTTGGTATAGGGAAGTCATATTTTTTTGCATTACTACAATTTGTGACTCTTGTCGAGGCCTGCTACGGCATTGTTGTGTAGTTGCTTCTAATTGTTCTTTAACATCCTGAAGCCAAACCACTGGGATATTTCACGGTGAGGCCAGCGTTACCTAAATGGGTTAGTAGATTCCCTCAAAACAAAAGCAAGCAAAACTTCATACCGTACCATACCATACCATACCGCACCTTGCCTTACCATACCGTACCTAGCCATAGCCATACCATACCATACCATACCATACCATACCATACCATACCATACCATACCATACCATACCATACCATACCATACCATACCATACCATACCATACCATACCATACCATACCATACCATACCATACCATACCATACCATACCATACCATACCATACCATACCATACCGTACCTAGCCATATCGTACCATACCATACCGTACCATACCATACCGTACCATACCATACCGTACCTAGCCATACCGTACCTAGCCATAGCCATACCATACCATACCATACCGTACCTAGCCATACCAAACCGTACCTAGCCATACCATAGCATGCCGTACCTAGCCATACCATAGCATGCCGTACCTAGCCATACCATAGCATGCCGTTGTGTAATTTACTTACCCCCTCCCCTTTTTGCAAGGTTCTCGTACTTTGCCATCCAGTTCTACGGTGAGTGTTGGAGTGGACCTGATGAGAAAGTAAAGTACGATCTGGACGGCGAAACTCCCCAAAGGAAATGCTGGTCCGGCGTGGGAGGTATCCATGCCATCATCGCATACAAATTCGAATAAATGGTAAGTATAACGGTGGATATGCATAGAAAGGACGGGACGAAATCGGTAATTTTGGGAGGGGTGGGAGAGCAAGAAACGGGGGATGGAGCTAGGAAGGGGGAGGTGAGGCAAGTATAAAGGAAGGATATAAGTGAGGGAAGGGGACAATATAGTATTCAGGGATGGAGCGAGAGGAAGGAATAAAGGAAGGGGTGTGAATAAAGGAGAGGGGGATGGGTGGGGTGGTAAGAAATACTAGAATGGAAGAGTGAGGAGAAATGAATGAGGCGGAGAGAGGGGGAGAAGACATGTACAAAGGAAGAATGTAGAATGGTAGGGGTCCACATTCTTCGTATGATAATTTTAATTTCAATGTGTGTTGTCTTTCCTCAGGGATACAAACTACTTGGGCTACAAAAGGCGGATAAACTTGTAATCGGGGAATCAAGAGCAAGAGTGTCAAAACTCAATGATAGAAGACTATGTTCTTTATTAAAGTTTTGACGTTTATGAACAGCAAAAGGTGTATAGTTGTTTATTTTTGTTTTGCTTGCTTTTGTTTTGAGGGAATCTACTAACCCATTTAGGTAACGCTGGCCTCACCGTATAAGTCAACGATTGAGTGCTATCGAATGGAGATATATTAGCCATTTGATCGCACTAGTAGGTGATCTGAAATGTGAGAACCTTTATGACGAGTCACTTGTGAGTTTTTTTTTTATGGTGAAAACTTGACAGCCCACACACTGAGATGTTTGAACTTCACGGGTAATAATAGACTGTGCTAGCATCCCGTCTTGGCCCGACTGGTGCCAATGTGTGTATGCTAGTGTGTTTTAAAAGTTTACATTTTAAGTCCTTTCCAAAGATTTTTTACTCTGAATTTGTTAAAACTGAGGCATGTTCTCAATATCATGTCGTACATCCAGCAAAAAAAAATTACCCTATTCCCCATGATCTCCACATTGAATGGCATCAAGGGCAATGATGCATTGCGCCAAAGCATTTTTTCAAACCCCGCACGTTTTGCCTCCCTCGCGGTCGTACGCCTGCCTAAAAACAACTGCGAGGGAGGCTACCGCACTTTGTGATGTTGCACAGATAATCTTGGTGATGTTACACCGCCCGCTCGCGCCGTTTTGTTGGCGACGTTTTTACGCGATAAGTAAACGATGCGTGTATCGATAATGTAGAGTGAGAAGTAGATGTTGGTGATTTTCAAAAAAGTTCACAGATGGTATTACAATGATCACTTTTAAACAGCTCAGTGATTCTCGTGAAATCCCCATAAACACAAATGAGCTTGGGCTCCGTGTGATACGGCAACGCGTTGCGAAACTTTCTCGTCCCCAGAACCTTTCTACGTAAGCAACGCCAAACGAAGGGCTCTGGGAAACTCCACATTTCGGAACGCGCTAATTGGACAATAAAAAACGTACCGAATCACTTCCGAAGTTGTCCCGATCCCAAAAAGATGTTGCAAAGCGAGCCGCGAAAAATCTTCTGCGGCAATAATAGAAACAAGAAAAAATCTAAATGTCTAAAACATCATAAATGGGCTACCAGATCCCGATAAATAAAACTTAGTAATTTGAATTTTTCGGTGTCGACTTGGAGAAAATACAAGAAATTGGTATGTGGTTCGTATGGACCCTATAAAACGCGCGTTCGCGCGAATAACTCAAATCTGTATAACCTGGTAATAAAATGATTAATCAACTTCAGGAAACAAATCTGTAAAATTTAGCAGATAATGACAGAGCAAAAAAATGGCATGGAATTTTCCAATTCTCGATATATAAGCTCTAATTTCCGCATACAAGGAGTTCCTCTGACCAAAAGCTTAATTACAAATTTTAAGGAAATTTAAAAGATATGAAATTTAGATATTAGCGAGCAAAGTTGGCTGATTTCTGATCAGAGCCCGAATTCTCCCTAAAAACGAGGATAATTCATACTTTAAACATTTGAAAATTGCGCTTCAAATGTGTTGACAAAATGAATTATGTTTGTAATGGAAATATACGAGTAAGCAAACCGTGAAATAATTAATTAAATAATTTTCTTTTCCCTTTTACCTCTGTCTTAAAATTGTTCGAACAGAAGACCTTAAAAAACGAGATAAACAACAGTCAATTCAAGTGAAAATATCGTAGGCTTCATAGCCGCTGGCATGGGCTCTGGGAACGAGATTGGATTTAAGCAGCAGCGATTTGGAGTTTCCCATAGCCCTTCAGTTGGCTACGCTTTCGCAGGAATAATTAGGGCTCTGAGGACGAGATAAAGTTTCCTATATTACAGAATTTCCGGGGTTCCAGAAATTACTTTTGGGGTCCTGGGGAGTACTGGCCGATTGGAGCCTCGGTCAAATAATATTTTATGGAAAACAGCAAATGGAACACGATTTTCCGGAATTTCTTTCCCCGATGAAAGTAGACTATCTCTCAAGCAACTCCGTATTTTCCGGAAATTTTCCATGGGGAGAAATATGTACCATTTACAAAATAACCAGATGTACCGGAATTTCCGATTAAATGGTAAACAACCGGTGTGTCGACCTCGTTCCCACGGTTTTCTTGTCTGCTAGATGCCATATTGAAAATTACCCAGAAGACCCTGGGGACAAGGTTGACCGTGCGGCGTGGCAGAGTTCTTTGTGCTCCCTGTGGTTTTGGCGGTAAATACTTCACACATTTGGTCACATGCGCGGCGCAATTTCGGTAGCGTGTTGTGGTGGTTGCTCGAATCTAGAATCAAGAAGGTTAACAAGGCAAATCGGTAAGTTCGCAGCTTTTATAACCACCAAGTTCATGTATGTTCACATGATTAGTAATAATAAGTAACGATATTTTGAAGAAAAATACTTTTTAGAGGCTCGCGTAAATGCATGTTTCGTATGTACTTACGTGGGTTTATGATGAAAAGGATGAAAATAGTTTTGAATGAGTTGGAAGCAGCTTTGCCGACGTCGTGATATCAAACTAAGATGAATAAAGTATCTCTCTGTGTTTTGGCTTCCTATTCACATCAAGTGTCAGCGCTTTTGTGTGATGAGTCGTGTGTTCAGAATTTATCGGCCGGAAAAAAGCTAAAGCTCTCTATTCTACACCATATGAAATAGCGCTTAGTTTTATTCCTTTTTCGTGTGGTTGTTTGCCAGGCATTCCAGGAATATGGACAACGCTCGAGTTATCAAGCGTAGAAAGAGACCAGAAATGAAACGGTATGTACCTCCAGGGCGAAGGCATGTAGAACAACAAATAGATTGCGTGGTATTCGACGAGAAGCCTAAAACAACAACAATCCAGAATACGATACCAAGTGAGAGTTGGGATGGAGAAGAATACAACACAAAAATGTCATCTTCCTATGACCAGCAAAGCGATTGGGATGAGTTAAAATCAGCCGAAAAGTCTGAAACCCCCCTCACATATGAATGCAGCAAGCAATCAGCTATGGAAAATGATGACAGTTCATACTCCAGCTATACTCCAAAGGCAGACATTAACCTTAAAATAAAGACCATCGAGACCTGTGTGAAAGGCCTGGCCTCTTGTAATAACCCACAGAATTCTATATTAATTGCTATAAATGGTCTTCAAGAGGTCTTCAATAAACCTTGTCTAGGTGAGTCTCACCAACAAATGATTGGAACAGTATTATGCAGTCTTTTAGAGTTTATTCTGAAAAATATAGTCTTCTGCTCATCAAATGCCCTGGATGACATCTCTTCACTAATGGCAACAGTTGGATATGTATTAGAAGAGAAGTATCCTCATGAACTCGATAGACTGTTTAACCTTATTCGAGACCGGTTTATAGATAGCAGCACAAGCAAAGAGCAGCGTCAGTACTTGATGGAGATGTTGGAAAGTCGGGCTATGGGCTGGGTGCCAAGATATGAATAGAGGTAGCAAACTCAGAAGCACTTTAAAATACACATCTGTTATGAAATATGAATATTTTATATGTTTTTAAATAAGAAAAGCAAAGTAGCATCGCAGAGATCATATACCATAGCATTACTTTAAAGCACAATAAAAACTAGGATAACTCAATCACCTAACCAACTCAAACTGACTTCAAGTTCCCTAAAGACATATTTTTTATCATTTCATCTTGGATAACTCTAACTCCTTCCTAACTCAAACTTTTTCATTTCCTTAAGTTAACCCGATTTTATTCCAGCCGACTGAAACTCAGAGATTTTTTACAGGAGACTTACGATTTGTCACTCTTGGTATGGCAGTGTCCTGATTATAATTGAAAATTCGAGCCTGGGAGTGGGGTGGAGATTTCCATCTTATATTATCATTAAAGTTCAAATGCACTAAGGGAGTGGTCATTTATTACTGGGGGAGGGCTGGCAAATATGTAGGGGGTACACTTTTTTGGGTGCCAATTTAGGGTGGTCACATTTTTTGGGCTGTCATTAAAGGGGGATCACATTTTGGGGGGCACTGAATTTAAGTCTGGTTTTAATATAATACTGAGCAAGAGAGTCATTGTTTAACACATTGACCCCTCAACCGGCCTGTACCGGCTTTGGTACATAAATGCAAACTAAACACAACAAGATGAAGATACTCAGGCATCAGTCTAAGGGATAAATGGTCTTGAAGATATACATCCAACCAAGGTGTTGGCAACTACTCTTAAGCCAAATAATAGCACATGTTCTTTGACAAATTTCAAATCGAACACGGAAAGAAAAGCAGAATCACCCCTCTCAATAAAACGCTCAAAATATAACACAAGGGAGAGAGATCAGCAAACACAGCTCAAGACACAAAAAGATACCTTTATTCTGATCCTCCAGGTTAATTTCCATGGCCTCAAAACACAATGTCCACTCCTTGAAGGCTTGTAAAACCACGAAGATGCCTTTACGGATTGCAAAGCATTCTGGGAGACCCAGGGAAAAATTCACGAGGGGAGGGCCAGTCAACACTCCTCTCCCCAAAGTCAGATAGTTTTTTATAAGTCTTTTCACCCCAAAGCCAAACAAATCAATTCCAGGTCATACAGACCCAGAATAGCAGTGTAAACAATTTTGCAATCAATTTGGTTTCAGAAAAGACAGCATTTAGGAGAGCTGTGGTGATTCATTAGAAAATTATTTTCTCATCCAGGCAAAGCCAAACAAGAAAAAATCATCATGAATCCACCTTTGCTTGCAAAAAAATCCATAAGCAAAGTACTCAATTATGCCCCAAAAGACTTCATAATGTCCTGAGACACTCTCCTAATATGCTCATAGCTGTACTTTTGATGAAAAGTACAAGCAACCATCAACTCGTGCTGGCTTCAGCACAACGATGAGGAATTAAAAGTGGGGACCGCAAAGCACTGTTGGAAAGCTTGGATACCCTTGACTAGGTGCAGCTGTGTTTGACTTTGACGGGCTGTATAAAACTCAGAATAGGTGGGGAGGTATCTGTTTTTCAGTCTGTTTTCTGTAAATTCAGCTCAAAAATAGTCAGGAGTCAATGGGTTAATCCACCACCCCTAGATTTTTATCAAAATAACTAGGCCTTTTTAGACTTGTGCTGTGAGATACACCACTGGACTGGATCACATATATGCCATTTCTAGCAAGTGAATATCTTTAACCTAGAAAATAGAATTTTTTTTTACTTTCACATGACTGGACTCATTGATAGGGATGATATGCATAGCTTTAAAAAAAAAAAAATGACCAAGAAAACATCAGATATAGGCAAGGTTTTGTGATAAGATTACTTTGACGGTGAGTATACAGGAAAAATATCAAAAGTGGGTTGACACTGCTGCTTTGAATTTATAAAGGCAAATACTTTATAGAATTTGGGCTCCCTGTGGTTTCCCCAATGGTTTTAACATAAAAAATTATCTGTTAGAATATCAGCCATAACTAAATGGAGGCTTTGCTTACACTGTTGTATGCACCTAAGCTTGCGAAAAAGGCATTGTTCTCAGGCAGTGAGGCAAGCATAATTTTTTAGAGTGTGTTGGTTAAATGTTATTTTTTCAGCTCACAATGTTTCCTACTACCTATTGTATAGCTAGTCCCATATTGTTCAGGTACCAATATTGTCTTTATAGAAATAAATTTTGAGAATCCCTCATAGACAGACCACCTGTCCTAATCAGTTTAACAAAACAAATACTTTAAAATGTTGCAAAACCTAGACTCAAATGTCCTTGTTAAAATTTTCAATGACATAGTCGCTTTCTAGCAACACAGGTATTTGTTGTTCATCTTTGTGCCACTCTAAAATTAGTAAAAGTGAAGATTGATACTTAACTTCAATTAAATTTTGGGGCCTCCGGTTAGGGGAAGTCATGATTTTTGGGCTTGGGTTTGAGGGGGGGGGGCACAATTTTTGAGCCCAGGGTTTTGCAAAAATACCGACCCCCCCCCAGTAATTAATGTCCGCTCCCTAAGTAAGTTAAAGCAAAATTGAAGTTAATGTTTAACTATGGTAATAAGGATAAATCTTTTTTTATCTATTAGCCATACTCCATGTGAATTCATGCAAATGAAGATGAAAAATTCAACTTGGTTTATTTGCACCTATTTGCATTGAATACTACCCATAGATAATACAACATTTGAACTATGCCAAATAGTTTTATTGTAGCATATGTAAAATGTTGGCAGTCTATGTCATCCCCTGTTTCAAGTGTTTAAGATAAACGTTATTGGAATATTTTAAATTTTACTATTTGTACAAATATTATAAATGCATTTCCAAATTTAAAAGTTTATTATTAATAAAATGTTGATTTAAAATTGGTGTTTATAGCAGTGACAAATATGCGTACCTCCTTCGTGTTTTGTGATGTCTGTCCCAATATCGTTTTAAAATACTTTGTAGAACAATCTACTGTTGGGGGCCAAACCTGAAAGAATTCGGGAGGTGGTGGGGGAAGAATTCCTCCTAAATAGTGGTTGTATCTGGATTCTTCAGAAACACTTTTTTTCATTTCTTTTCAACAAGCGAAAATTTCACAGTTTTTTGTTTTTAGGCACAAATGGAGGGCTAAGGCTACCTGTGGTACGGTTTATGTGCTCTACTACCGACGTACTCTCCACCAATCAGAAAGGCGATTCATAGTGTAAATTATTTAGGATTTTGTTGGCCTCTTCGTTGTGTGCCGCATTTTTTTCATTTTAAAATTTATTCCTTTTTGGAAAACACTTTCACCTTATAATAAAGTTACCAAACTCCACCCGGGTAGGAATTTTATTTAGTTATCTTTTGAGGTTTGTAAAAGGAATGGATTCTATAAGCCGAATATCTTTTATACTAAAAATGATCATTCGAGTTGTATTTTTGACGTGGGTAAAAGTAAAGGCATGGTTGCATACTAGCGACCACCGTCTATATGAGAAAAGAATTATTTATTTTTATAATCTATGGACTTTTTGTTTGCCCTATCTGGTTATCAAATATAAAAAAGGATTCGCTTTTACGTAGGCGGGATGATCAACAACCCGATCAAATAACCAAAGGAATGTTTCTTACAGACTGCGGTTAACCGGGTTACCATTAAAAACAATGTGTTAAGATTAGCAATGCAAATTGACTGACCGATGCGGAGAAAACACTGAATAAAATGGTCCACCGACTTCGCGCTCACCCATCCGTCTAAAAAAGCATAATAAGAAGTTAAACTAGAACCACGCCAGGGCAATGGCGTCTCCACAAAGCTTGTTCTGTATCTCTCTGGAGGTCATCTGCTTTTTCGGACTCATCATACTTTCCGCTGTGCTGAACGAATTCATTTACCTGCGCGTTGGGGGACTTCAGCCGTTCAAACGGGGCTTTTTTTGCAATGATATGTCGATACAGAAGCCTCTCCTGAAGGATTCAGTTCCGTTTGAGGCAGTGATTGGTATCGGAGTTACTTTCACTCTGTTTATGGTGAGTTTGATAGAGCAAGAAATTGTTCATAATGGCATTTTGGGTGTTATGGGAAGTGGTATGGCATTTAATATGGCAAACGCCTTTCTAATGTATTTTCTAATGCAACGTCACGAAAAACCGATATGCCTGACTCATTTTATGCTGTTTTTCAATAATAGTAACGCCAATTTAGTAGCTGGACATGATATATACTAAATAAAGGAAATTAAATTCATGGACCCTGACATATCTTTGAGGAAGTATAAAAAAAAAAACAAAAGAACGCTTTAGCTGACGAAAACTTGTTAACACTTGTTTAGATATTTGCGGAAAGCTACATCAGCCAAGCGTCGACTCCTCTTCAAGTATTCAATCAGTTTTGTCATAGATTTATTGTTTCCCTATTTTTTTTTTCACGAATAATTTTAAAAAGCTATCACTTTTATATGGTATCTTTCGGAATCATTTTTAATTGAACAATGATTCGAACGATAACCTTCTTTTGTGTTTGAGTTAATGTTGATATAATATGAATTTCCAACTGCGTAATACACTGTGCTAGCCAAGAAAATGAAAATATTCTGTGCTCTCTTTGGGTGTCTGACGCTAAAATAAAATGATCACATGTTATAAAAAAATAGCTTTTTTCGTTGAAACGAGGTTTTATTCTCCTAGTCTGAATGTTGGCCTGTACTTTTTCAGATTTTCCGAAAATCTGAAAAAAAAGAAGATAAAAATGGTGGGCTAATATTTTTATGCAATGGAAAATAAATAACATATATATTATACAACGTGCATGCGATAATTTTAAAAACAAATACACAATAGGCCTCTGCTAGCAGGGAACCATAAGGACAACCTTATTATTGCTATCGATCATTAGTGTATTACACTATGACAAATTAAATTCTCTTCATAATAATTCATTGGGTATTATATTCTTATATACACTAAAATTTAAGAAAATCGTTAAGAACATATTCAGCCCTAAAATGTCCCAAAAATAAGAACGGCCAAGCCTCAACTGAAAAATAGAATTTCGTATTAAAAAAAGAGTGTATTAAATGATTTCGTATAAGCACAAAGAAACATATGAAATTATTGCTAACAAGTGATGATTTCTGTTGCAGATAGTGAGTCTTGAATGCGGTAATCAGTTAACTAAACCTCGACGGGAAGGAAATGCTGAGGACGAGGAGTGGGATGACAAGAAACTCGGCTCTGTTGTTATCCCCTCTTGGATTATCAGGTAACACTAGATGGCTAAAGCCTAAACACAAGTAGCCCGCTTAGACAGTCGTACTGACCACTGAAACGGAAAGCGCTTGAGCTCAGAGGTCAGACCAGAACAACTGCGCAGTGGGCTTAACAAAATGACGGAACTTAAAAGCGAGCAGCATTACACTCTTTTTATATATATATAAGAATATTTTTATAAAAAACGTTCAGCCTGAGTTGACCACAAATTTTACGAACGTGTGATACGTTCTAAAATGCAGAGTCAAATTGCGTTCATAATAACACAACCTGAGATATTGCTATTGCTCATCTGTGTAATTCCCTTTCTAATAATGCATTAGGTATTATATTTTTACATACACTAAAATTTAAGAACGTCCTTAAGGACATTTTTATCCTTAAAATACTCCAAAAAAAAAAAAAAAAGAACGGCCCAGCCTCAACTGAAAATTAGACGTTCTTATAAAAAAGAGTGCATTTGCATTTTCTGCTAGTATCAAATCTCGACGCTCAAATGCTTAGTTGACTTTTTAAAATCTTTCTCGCATTCGCTTGTATTATGGCCAGGATGCTGCACCGAATGGCCGTGTTTCTGTACGGGATCCCTCTGCTCTTCCTGATATTCAATGTGGTTTCCGTGATGACTGGTCGACTGACGCCTAATTTCCTGGCTGTGTGCAAACCCAATACCACGCTGTTCGACTGCAACGAGGGTTACATCACGAAAGACGTGTGTACTGGGGACGCCCTGGATGTCAAGAGGGCCAGGTATTGATGGTACTGGGTAGAGATCGCGGCGCTATATTTGTCCCTTTTTAATTTACTCATTTTAGCTGCGGCATTCATTCACATATATTATTAGTTGTGTTCCAGAGCAGGATTGCGATATTGCTAGTGACATTTCTCTATTTTTGTATTTTTCTCGTTTTTCTTTTCTTTTTTTTTTTACATCGTTCACAGTTGTTATTCATTTTAACGTTTCACTTTTGGAATTCTTGTAGGCTTTCATTCCCGTCCGTCAACACTCTCGTCGCCATGTACTGCATGGTGTTCGTAGCGGTAAGTCGCATCATGTGGTCACGTCACTTGGTCGCTTGACGTGGACGCGTCTCACGGTAACGTCACTTGGATTGTGAAAAATAGAATAAGAGAAGATACTGAATGGTGTTTGGAGATTGTGCGTGATATGCTTACAAAAAGAACATGGACAATTAGTCGGATCATTAGAGTTGGCGGTTGGGCGATTACATTCACGTACAAAAAGAAATCCAAATTAAACATAAAGTTTTTTTTTTACTTGGGCTGAAGCGAACGGGGGTAGGGAAACGGCCTACGCACCCGTTCAAGAATAACCTAGTAGCCAGTAGAGGGCCTACGCACCCGTTCAAGAATAACCTAGTAGCCAGTAGAGGGCCTACGCACCCGTTCAAGAATAACCTAGTAGCCAGTAGAGGGCCGCCTATAACGGTTGGCTGGTTAATAATTCAAGTGACTAATTTCTGGTATGGAATGTTCACCACGACAGCTGAGCCTGCAAGCGGCTGAATGTCTGTCCAGGACCAAGCTCCTCCGAACCGCCCTCCAGGTAGCAGCCATCCTGGGAGCGCTCGCTGTGGGAATGAGTCGAGTCAAAGACTACTCACATCACTGGTCGGACGTCGCTGCTGGTGTCATCCTCGGGTCAGCGGCTGCATGGTTACTGGTTAGTATATTAGTATGCTGTACGCACACGTGATGTCATCCTTTATTATACTATTGAAGCCCCAACCCCCCAAGTCGTTAGTCACAGTACATTATTTTTTATACGGATAAGTTGATAAGTTCAAGATTAGTCTAGGCTTAGATAAGTTTTTGCGCCGCCTAGCGTGACGAGTCCAGAACGCTGCGAGGGAGACTAGTTCAAGAAAGTCGCAGACATAATCGACGTATTAATTTTTTTCGGGGGCGAAATAGGGAGGGAGGGGGGGTGCAAGGACAGTAGATTTCGAGTCACCGAAAATTTAGAGCAGATTTAGTTGGTCGTTAAAGAAATCGTGGTTTTCTGTGTTTATTGAATTGTGCTTTTAGGTCTGTAACTTATTTTTCTTAGTCCCGGTATCCAAACAAGTCGCCCTTCTGGCTTTGTTGCTTTCAGTTTTCACGTTAAGTACGTCCGTATCAGTAAATAAGAAATTATGGACGTGTCGCAAGGGCAGGGGGAAGGGGGGGGGGGGGGGGGGGGCTGAAGGTATCCCACGCCCTTGACCTTCATATGGCTACAGGATATCACTAATAATGATTTCGATAACTTCTCTTCTAAAACAATTTTCGCACAGGCGACCAAAGTTTGTGGACTTTTCGACGTATCCAAGCACTCCCTGAAGCCATACAGCCTGCTGCGACTTGACAACGATGCCGACGAAGAACGAGAGGGTCTAACCAGGAAATCAATGCGCTGACAACCTCAATGGCAAGAGCTATACCACTAGCGATGGGGGCATTGGGATCCTTATAGATCTAGCAGAACCTTGGGTCTTATTAAGAAATAGTTTTAACAAAATAGTCAATGAGAACAAAGAATATAGCGTTCATAAAAGGGTAAAGAGAGGTTCGTAATATAAATGGATATAAAAAGACATTACAGGCAAAGAGAGGCATGGGTACCTCATAACAGATATGGGTTTAATTAAGAATATGCAGTTTTAGCAATGGACCATGTGATGGAAAAATATAGAATACGTAAATTTCTAGGCCTCACAGACATGACGCAGTCTCGTACCCAGACGCCGCGCGATGCATGACGGTCAGGATGCGGTTTCGGGGTCGGAATTCGCTTGACGTCTGGCAGAACTCAGGAAATATCTTTCAAGTTTTTCAAATATCTTGCAAGCAGCGTTTTTATGACCGTTTTTTTTACTTTTTTTGCGCACAAGTCCAAGGGCCTACCTACACACACTCGTTGTAAACCATTTAATTTTATTTTCGGTGGTTCCCTTTTCAATTAGAGGATATTTTCGTTTCGTAAAACGCAAGACGGCGGACGACACTGGTGAGCTCGATACATAATTTCATGAAATGAATTTGGATGGTGTGAGTGTTCTGGCACTCATTTGAACTCATACTGCTCTGGTTGGATTGTATTTATCACAAATATACACTTTCAGATATATAATTCGAGCACATATTGTCTTTATGTTCCCTAGAAGAAGCTCAAAAGCGAGGAAGTCACTATTCGCACATGACCTTACGCCGAATTCCAAACTCCAGGAAAGTATTTAGGCTATTTCTGCAGTTGTCATGTGCACATGGAATTTTACAGGCAAGAAATGCAGTATGAATAGGTCCTTCTTCGTCTGTGAAAATTCGTAACATTTTTGCTCGCCGATTTCGTCCGCCATCTTGGATCTGTAATCTGCCAGTCGTTATTTTTTTTCCGTCCTCGCTTCAGGATTCCTGTGGATGTCCACGCAACAGCAGATAACGACTGGGTACGAGTCTGGACATGACGGAAAAACCTGGAAAACGCGCAATTCCAGATAGAGAGAGAAGACACAATTTCTTACAATGGCTATAGGTTCCTTGTATTACGGACTGATTTTCAAAACACAAATAACGTGAGGCCTGAAGTGCACATAACCAGATTTTGGCTTTTTAAGATAATTTTTCCTTCATCATCATTGCCCTGTGTATCAGTTTAGGGAAGAAAAGCTCAAATTTCAATGACCCTTTACAAAATGTCGTATCAATTAAAAAAAAGTCGCACTTGATATTTTGTTTGCTATAAGTTACTATGTACTCATAGAAATTATCCGCCTTATTCGATGTGAAATGGGCTTATTTGAAGCGTCACGTCATGTTTTTCCGTCTCACAAAAACAAGCCCTAATAAAGTACAAACGTTGGTATCCTCACTTACAGAGCATGTAGCCTTGTGGAAATCGTAGAGTGAACAAAATCACTTTAGGACATCCTTAATTAACTAGAGGAAATATGACATCATGGGAGAATGATTAAGTTTTTAACCAGCCTTTTAAGCTGGTTTTGGGCGGCAGGTAAAGCAATTTTTAGGAAGCAAACCCTTCCAGTTACTAAACTAAAAGGGTAGAACATCCGTTTATAATCTTTTTTTTCTTATTTTCGAAAAAAACGCTCTGTTAGACAAAGACAACAAGAAGACCACAATATTTTAATATTATTTCTTTTTTGGAAGGGTAAAACGTTTTCCAACTTAAAGATCGGAGTTGGCGTAAATGTCGTGAACGAATCTAGATTCAGTCCTGTACTACGTTTGAAATGATCTTTACCTTAAAATCTTATTTTTGTTGCATATTTATGCGTTTTCCAGTATATAAACACACACTTGTGTTTACCTACGTGGAACTCTTTCAGTCTCTGGTGTACTTATATAATTTCACGTTGTCAGCCAGTTCAAGCTAACCCCTCAACACTATTCAGCTTGTCCTTTCTCTTTCCGTTTTCTCTCCATCATAATGTCCCTTGCAGCCTTGATGTCGTCTATCGTCGTAGGAGGTTTCTAAATGACGCATAAATAGCAATAATTATATGAGATAATGTAATACACTCTTTTTTATGTAAAAACGTCTAATTTACAGTTGAGGCTGAGCCGTTCTTTTTTATCCAGGAATTTAAAGGCTGAAAATGTTTTTAAATATGTTCTTAAGTATGTGTGTATTAAAATATAACACTGAAATTCAAAGTATTAGAATCAGAATTAGTAAGAGTGATCAATAGGTTTTTAAAATGCAACTTGATTCTGCATTTTAGAACGCATCACACAAACAAATTTTGCTGCTGCTGTGCGTTAAAATGTTCTTTAAATTAATTTGGTGAAATCTCAGGCTGGACGTTCTTATTAGAAAAAAAAAGGAGTGTAACGCTAGGGGATGGTATAGGTTTTCGCAAAATGTAACTAGAAATGTGACTATCAAAACTTACATGCGTAGTCTCATCCGGAGGATATATTTGTCCCTGAAAAATATGATGATATATAAATTAATTATAAGAATTAATTTTCAGAGGAAGTGCAATAAAGAGTAACACGGGCGAATGTTCGTGCTTGTGTAACTTTCTCGAAAACGACATTGTGGGAATGAAACAAAACGAAATTCTTAAAATGCGAAGTAATGCATAAGAAGGAAACTTGATTATCTTCCCAGATCATGGTTACCTTTTTATTGTTTACATAGTCTTCGTAAATCTCCGGCAAGTTGAAGTAATAGAATAACGCAACCGGGAAAAACACGTAGACCGCTATCTGTAGAGCACAAACAACTCATTAGATTAAGTCCCTGGTCAGGTCGGCAACCGCCAATTATTAGGGGAGTGGAGTTCATTGTTATCTAGGTGCGTACAAAGGTGCGTACAGGACGCGCGTATCCCCGTTGGTCGCCCAATAATGGGTCTTAGTGACGCGTCTTTTCCATATAAAGCGGACCTTCCAGCTGAGTAGCGCTGTTCTTTCGAACCGACGGGCAAAAAGCTGTGAGAGGAGTGGTATATTCACAATAGCCACCTAAAGTTTTATACCCTTTTTATACCCTTTTTACCGAATGCAATTAAAATATCGTTTCCCTGCTAGCAGATGTCTCTTTTCTCTGTATTTTGCTGGGCTGACGTTCGCGTTCTTTTCCTCGCGAACGCCAGCCCAGCGAAATACAGAGAAAAGAGGCCTCTGCTAGCAGGAAAAATATCGCAATAACTTTCCCACATCGGCCGATGGATATGGATGCTTTCATCCACTTATTGTTTGTTGTAATGATAGACCATGAGGAATGTCTATCGGGGTTAACGTCAGAAGGCTAATAAATTACATAATCTTGTAATCAAATGTCGACATGATGGAAACATTAACAGTATTTTTAGACAACTTTCCAGGACAACGACGAATATGGATTTAACAATACACAGAGTTGTATATTTGTTAAGTCATGTTGGACACTCGATAAACAAGACACCGGCTATTATTATCAACAGTGACAAATTCGTTATGGCCCTATCCATAGTTTCGGTTAGGCTACATAAATACATTTTTCGTTTCTGGTCATGATTTCTTCCTTGGGAGCACGTGGGCGGGTTATTTTTATATCTATTATGTTCTTCTTATTTCAAAATTTCGCGTGGAGAGAAATGATTCACACAATCATAGGCACTATTGCGACACTTTTTGGTGCAGTGAAATGGTTCCCCGAACACAACTTTCAATTTATGACGTGATTGGATGTCTATCTTTTGTCATTTCTTATTATCGAAGAGCGCAAAACTGAAAATCTACATTATTCTAGAGGTTTAACAAAGAAAGAATTAAATCAAAAATAAAAGTTGCATGCGGCACAAACGCGACCAGAAACGAGGTGGCCTTGAGCATTTATTTTAGCAGTCACAAGGAAGATCTATATATATTCTTTCTGGATTTAGTTATCACCTTCGTACACGAATATTATTTTATCTCTTTAGGCTACAAGCAATAAATAACTGGCAGTTTAACTCATGCAACATCCACATTTCCGCCCCACTTCCTTCCTTGATTCCATTTTCACAAACGCAAAGCTCAGAGACTCTCGAGCTGAGTTGAATACGTGGCAAAAGATTTTGGGGGGTTCACAACCGCAAATAATTTGTAGTGATTTAGAAAAAACGCCCACATCGTAATTAAACAATACTTTACGTGTAGGAGAACTAAAGTAACGCCGCTATGAATTACGTAAGATTAAAAAAAAAAACGTGTTGATAGATTCAACAGAACACGAATTTATCGAACTCTCGTATACAGGACGGATACCTCAGTCAGACCGCAAAGCCTTGAATATGAAGGATTGTTCGATGCAGCAACCTTCTGATGCAACAACACGCCCTAATGAAGAACGTTTTCTAAATCGTAAGCGTCATAATAAAAAAAAAATAAGTCGTTTCTCCTAAGAAAACAAACAATCTCACACCTGGGACGGTAAAAGACAAGAAAAAAAATAAAGGGGGATTTATTCGGGTATCGTGCATGTTCCTGTTTGTTTCTATCACTTTACTTATTCGTGTCACGTCCCTTTTCTTTTAACAGTTTAACAAAAATTAAACAAAAAGACACGAAACGAATAAGTAAGATAATGAATCCAAATTGTAGGTATACACTTTTTAACGCTTTCACTTTTCTTTTTATTTCAAATCTCTACGGTTATATCAAAGAAAGCCTTCTTCCCATAGACAAAAAACCGCGTAGCAATTTATCCAATCATTTGAAGCAGCAATGTCACCAGTTTACTTCCGGTCGATTACGTAACCATCTCCGATGATTTTAAACGGAAACGCAAAAAATATTTCAAAATTGATAAAGCAGTGTGTCTATTGGAAGTTTCTTTAAAATGTGACTGATAATTTAGAGCCGATGGCCTGTTAAATAAAACAGATTCTAAAAGATTCTTAAGTCGGTTGAGGTTTCTGTCGGCCCTCAGGAAGTAAACTGCAGACAATGGTGCTTTAATAAAGGTTGTCACATTAAGCTAAACTATGTGCTTCTTTCAGACACTTTAAAAAGGCTTTGTTGTCTCGGCACGTTCTTGTTCTGGCCGAAATGTTCTTCTCAGAGATACAACAGGGTGTATGTGCTATCACTGCTAGTTGGTAAAACGAGGAATATTTTTTCAAGTGCTTGGTTCACATATTGTTATCAATTATCATTATTTTTGTCTGTAGAGAAAAGAACCTACCATATTATGTTTATTCATTGAAATTTGACTTTTCATACCACTTGAATTATAAGTGTCTTAAACACAGAACAAAATTTTTGAGATTCATATTTTTTGGGAAAATTTTATACACTCGAAAATACAGTACCATGTCCTGAGCTTGTTATAATATTGTGATGTAATCCTCAACCCCAAACTCCCAGTTACTTCTAGATTATTTTGCTCAATGTGTTTTTGTTGAACTGAAAATTGGTGATATGTGTCAAAATTCTTATGTAGGACAGGAAAATCCAACATTCTAATCATCCACAAAACATGAATACAGAAGCTAGAATAAAAGCCCTTTTCCAATGCTTGCACATAGTTGTATATTTTCATGTCAGCCCTAGATTGAGCATTTCCAAGCTTCAACTTGCCCAGAACTTCTCAGCTAGATTAGTCTTAAACAAATGGAAATACAACTATTTACCTCCTACTTAAAAAAGATCTTTATTTCTCTCCATTTATGGTATACCCAAATTTTTGAGTTAAGACAATCAGAAGGTGACTTTCAAGATTAGACACATGTTATCATTTCTATGTATTACTCATTGTAAACTGTGTAACAAACCATGAATTTATACACAAATTAACATTATAAATTGATTCAGGGATCCCTTTGGGCAGACTGAATCAACCTGTTGTACAATATAGATGGAGGCAGATGGTTAATTTGCAATGTTGTATCATGACCAGGCCATACCAAACAACCAAAGGTTGAATCCTAGGATGTCTCAAGTAAGGTAAAATGACTACATGTATAAGTTGCAATAAAAGTGTGGTATTAGTATATAAGTACAACATGATAAAAAGTCCCAAACAATTACCCCCTTATGTATTCCAAGAATAGGATTTTTTTGTGGGTTTATTTTCTTTGAAAGCAACATCACCTTACCCCAATTTCGAAAGAATTAAGCAGCAAATGGAAGAAAGATTGGAATAAGTGGATGGGTACTCTGTCGTCTAATTCTAGGAGAATTAATGCATACTTACTTTTTAATCCCGTCACATAACTTATATATTCTGCATTTTTATGAATAATTCAGTATACACTTGCCTAAAATGTAACGGGTATTTAATATACTAGATAAAGTTACGTAATCCAGTATTTAAAGTAGGGTTGTCCAAAGTTTGTGCGATTTTCTCGTTACGTAATAACCCCTGCTATTCCATCGGAACAGGCCGGAAGCTGGTTCGGGCTCATTAAAGGCGCTGGAACTATGCTTACGTTAAATCGCTTACGGCAGAAAACAAAATAATAGCAATGGCCACGTCAGTTGAGGCTAATCAATGGCAATCAATGACAACAGAGGAAATATCTTCAGAAATAATGACAAAAATAACATAACACTGACCCGAAATAGCTCGATCTTCGAACCGGTCGCCATGTTGGACGTGAGCTGTGCGATGGAGTGGGAAGGAGTAATGGCGTACGCATGATCTATATAAAGGGCTGCTGTCTATAATGAGCCAGCGAACGGCCGGAGATAAACATGGCTGGCCTTGTCGGTGTACCGGGGCTCTCACAGGTGGGTGATTTTCGATTTAGTCCCACAAAAATACGGCAAAGACTCGCAATCCTTGCTTGCGACCTTTCTGATCTATTACTGGGAACTGCAGTTTATCCCTAATATGACGAAGACATATTTAAAAACTAACAATACTTGTTGTGTTTTGGAGTGTTGTGATGGTTGAAAGGCGAATGAGATGAGTTCCTATCTGACTTTATGCACCGACATCGATGCAGTGCGGTGCTGGAAATCAGAAAAAATAGGGAAACTTTACCCACAGTAATACTGTGGGATGTTGCTTTTTATTGCAACGATTTTACGGTTGTTTGTGTTAGACTTGTGGCGCCTTACCCAGCTCGTTTCTTGTCGCATGTGGAGAATTGCACTCAACAAGCACCTTGCTGTGTGCATTTCTTCCAATCATTTGAAAGCTTCTCTGCGCCTTGATTTTTATTATTTGATGTTATATTGGCATTCAATTCAACAACGCAAACACAGCAGACGTCGCCATTATACAAAACACGTCTTATCATTCAAATATAAACGTCAATGTTATGTCGCTTACAAGACAAAAAACGTCGCGTGAACATGTAAATGGAACATTCGTTAAAACAGAAAAATGCTTGCTAGAAAAGTATAATAAGGTATAATGAGGTATCAAAAGCTTAAGTGTTATGTCAAGTCTGATTGTGAACTGTGAAATTTCAAAGAGGGTTGATCGGTTGCTGACAGTTCTCAGACCGAGTGATTTGCTTAAAATGGAAACTATTCTTTTTGGTTTATTTTATTGAAATATTTGCAGCTCTCCGCTGGTCATTCGGCTGTCTACGAAGCGTACTTCAGACAGGTTTGTTACTATTCGTATTTTCCTGTGGATTATGACATTTTAAATATTCGCATGCTGACCCTTACTTATATATTTGATTTATAGTAACTATCAATTGCATGACTCAGGTTCTAGTGGAAACTGGATTATATGATACTCTATCTAGCAATACCTTGGCTTTTAACTTGATTCCTTCTTTATCCCCTTGTCAAAAATAATAGAATGTATAAAACTGACCTTGTCATAATTCCGCATAAAATACAGATTCCCTTGTAGAAACATGCTTTTCAAGGTTTAAATTTTATTTGAAAATTGTAGTTAGAATTGGTTTTTCTTATTCTGGGTACTATTGATTAATATTGTTAATATTATACCAGGCATGGACAATCAATAAAAATCATTATTGAAAAAACAATTGAAAAAATGATATCAATCAATAAACTGGTATTAAATGATATTGATTTTATCAATTACTCAATAATAATCGTAATAATAAATAATAATAATGAATTAAATGTGTACTAAAACTAAGCTAAAACAACTAAAAACTATACTAAAATGATATATCTAAAATATGCTAAAACAACTAAGAACTATACTAAAATGTTATACCTCAAATATGCTTAATATATCAGGCCCGTACCCAGGGGGGTGCAGGGTGTGTGAACGCACCCCCTTCCCCCCTCCACAACAGCCGAAGGTCCTATTACTTTCGGTTCTCAATAGATGTGCTATTTGTAGACAAAACTATAAAGCATAAGCTAGATCATTCTGGTATGTAGTCAAATCTGACAATAAACGTCCCATGGAGATACTGCAAAGGCATAAAAAAATCAATTTTTTTTGCGGGTGGTCAGATTTCTATTAGAGAACTCACTCCACTCCTCCACCCCCCCTTGGAAAAATTAGGTCCATTTTTTCGGGGTTGGCACCCCCAAGAAAAATCCTTGGTAACGGGGGCCTGTATCTATAGCCTCATATTTTTAGATATGTTATTTTAGTAAAGTTCTTAGTGGTTTTAGCTTAGTTTTAGTACATATATAAATTATATTTGCAGTAAAGCTCATTAGATATACAATGTATTTTGTGCAGTATAAGTAATAAAAATGTTATAACTACTATTAATAATCAATACTCACAATTTATGGGGGCCTCAATGAGTTGATTTTATTAATAAAAAAGTACAGTCTTCTGAGACTAATCTCGCTCATAACGTAACAGGGCTGCTGCATGTGACATTATTTTGTTGTGGTAGTGTCACTTATATGGGTAGCACTCTGCTTGATCACGGCGCAGTCCAAGCCCTACTATTTTTATACTGTAATTACTGTAATTACTGTAATTTATTTGACTGAATTAAAATTAAAATTCTACTGCCCCGTCGCTCATTTTTTACCAATTATTTACTTCAAATATCTATATTTTAAAAGTAAATTGTGTTGTTGATAAAATTGATATATCTATTGATATATCTAAGGAAAAAATGGTAATTATTTATTGGTCCAATGAATTCCATTATCAGTTATGCCAATTAAAAAATATTTAATTGATTTTACCAATATTATAGATTGTTATTGATTATCAATTTTATCTAATGCCAATGCCAGGTGTTATATTGAAATAATACTTTTTTAGTGCATGTTATCAGTAAAAGGTAAAATGAAAGTTCTATGATTAAAAATGCACTTTTATTGCAATATTATCTCCTTTGAAGAGCTTATAGACAAACCATACACTGTATATTATACATAATACCATCAATCACTAGACTTTTTACCTTTTTTCTCTACAATAATTATTACCAAAAGCTAAAAAAAAAATCTGCAATCCAAATATTTACTTTTATTATATTATTTTTACATAGCAAATGCTTTAATAAATCCAATAATATTTTTTTTTTCATTTTTGACTGGTGCCTTGTGTATATTATCAGGCTGATGTGAAAGGCACAGGAAAATTAGGAGCTGGTGAAGCAGCTCTCTTCCTCAAGAAGTCCAATTTAAAGGAGGGAATACTACACAAGGTATAGTAAGCCTACTGTATGTATTTGCTTGGCTTAGTATTAGTGGTCACACATGTAGCTTCTAGTTGCTAGTGACAATAAATACATGAGGTTGTGGGAAGATTGTTGAAGTTAACTGTTTTTACACTGAAATTGTTATCACTTTATGAGACTGTCTGCCTCAGATATCATCACACTAGCAGTCCTGTTTTTATTTTGGATGAAAAGAAATGAAAATAAATGAATAAAAATAAAATGTTTTATCCCAGATTCACACTAAACCCTTGGCATTTAAAGACGTGACTATTTTTAAATCTCCATGTTCTCTTTGAGCGTGTTGCATCTTGGTTCGAAATTCAATTTTACGGTTTAAGTTTTTAATTGTGATTAAATGCTTTTCTTTGTTACTTCGTTTCCAGATATGGGAGCTCTGTGATCCACAGGGAACAGGATTTCTGGACAAGCATGTGAGTCAATGAAAAAAAAAATTGTCTTTTAAACTTTTGTTTATTTTTATTGGGTATTCTTTTTGTTCACATTTTCACATAACTTGACTTTCTTTTAATATAGATATATTGTATTTCATATTTGCAGAGGTTTTTTCTAGCTTTGCGTCTGATAGCGTTGGCTCAAAACGGAAAAGAAGTGGTTATCAGTAATCTGTCACTATTGGTCCCTGCCCCTAACCTGGTAAGATCTTTTCTGATCTATCACTATTGGTCCCTGCCCCTAACCTGGTAAGATCTTTTCTAATCTATCACTATTGGTCCCTGCCCCTAACCTGGTAAGATCTTTTCTAATCTATCACTATTGGTCCCTGCCCCTAACCTGGTAAGATCTTTTCTAATCTATCACTATTGGTCCCTGCCCCTAACCTGGTAAGATCTTTTCTGATCTATCGCTATTGGTCCCTGCCCCTAACCTGGTAAGATCTTTTCTAATCTATCACTATTGGTCCCTGCCCCTAACCTGGTAAGATCTTTTCTAATCTATCACTATTGGTCCCTGCCCCTAACCTGGTAAGATCTTTTCTAATCTATCACTATTGGTCCCTGCCCCTAACCTGGTAAGATCTTTTCTAATCTATCACTATTGGTCCCTGCCCCTAACCTGGTAAGATCTTTTCTAATCTATCACTATTGGTCCCTGCCCCTAACCTGGTAAGATCTTTTCTAATCTGTCACTATTGGTCCCTGCCCCTAACCTGGTAAGATCTTTTCTAATCTATCACTATTGGTCCCTGCCCCTAACCTGGTAAGATCTTTTCTAATCTATCACTATTGGTCCCTGCCCCTAACCTGGTAAGATCTTTTCTAATCTATCACTATTGGTCCCTGCCCCTAACCTGGTAAGATCTTTTCTAATCTATCACTATTGGTCCCTGCCCCTAACCTGGTAAGATCTTTTCTAATCTATCACTATTGGTCCCTGCCCCTAACCTGGTAAGATCTTTTCTAATCTATCACTATTGGTCCCTGCCCCTAACCTGGTAAGATCTTTTCTAATCTATCACTATTGGTCCCTGCCCCTAACCTGGTAAGATCTTTTCTAATCTATCACTATTGGTCCCTGCCCCTAACCTGGTAAGATCTTTTCTAATCTATCACTATTGGTCCCTGCCCCTAACCTGGTAAGATCTTTTCTAATCTATCACTATTGGTCCCTGCCCCTAACCTGGTAAGATCTTTTCTAATCTATCACTATTGGTCCCTGCCCCTAACCTGGTAAGATCTTTTCTAATCTATCACTATTGGTCCCTGCCCCTAACCTGGTAAGATCTTTTCTAATCTATCGCTATTGGTCCCTGCCCCTAACCTGGTAAGATCTTTTCTAATCTATCACTATTGGTCCCTGCCCCTAACCTGGTAAGATCTTTTCTAATCTATCACTATTGGTCCCTGCCCCTAACCTGGTAAGATCTTTTCTAATCTGTCACTATTGGTCCCTGCCCCTAACCTGGTAAGATCTTTTCTAATCTATCACTATTGGTCCCTGCCCCTAACCTGGTAAGATCTTTTCTAATCTATCACTATTGGTCCCTGCCCCTAACCTGGTAAGATCTTTTCTAATCTGTCACTATTGGTCCCTGCCCCTAACCTGGTAAGATCTTTTCTAATCTATCACTATTGGTCCCTGCCCCTAACCTGGTAAGATCTTTTCTAATCTATCACTATTGGTCCCTGCCCCTAACCTGGTAAGATCTTTTCTAATCTGTCACTATTGGTCCCTGCCCCTAACCTGGTAAGATCTTTTCTAATCTATCACTATTGGTCCCTGCCCCTAACCTGGTAAGATCTTTTCTAATCTATCACTATTGGTCCCTGCCCCTAACCTGGTAAGATCTTTTCTAATCTATCACTATTGGTCCCTGCCCCTAACCTGGTAAGATCTTTTCTAATCTGTCACTATTGGTCCCTGCCCCTAACCTGGTAAGATCTTTTCTAATCTGTCACTATTGGTCCCTGCCCCTAACCTGGTAAGATCTTTTCTAATCTTTTTACTCTTTCAATGTTTTAACCGATTTTAGATTGTCAACATTTTAAAACCTTAATTCCATTTAAAAGCCATCTTTCACTTTTATTCAGGGTGATATATCCCCTAGTGTCCCACCCCCGGCAGAGAGCAACGTCTGGTCTGTTAAACCTGCTGACAAAACCAAGTATGACCACATATTTGAGGTAAGAATGATATTATTTTGCATATTGCATAGTGTTACATATTGTCCTTATTTACTGTCAACTTCTTTTTGCTGATGCTTAGGGCCTAAAACCAGTGAATGGACTTTTGCCTGGTGATAAAGTCAAACCTGTAAGTACCAAGTGTTTTGCTATTTCCACAAATGCTTACTAGTAGTATCTTAGTTGTGGAAAAAAAAACAGATATGGTAGAAATAAATAACTCATACGCTCTTTGGCCTTACAGGAGAACATTTAGAAAAAAAAAAAACAAGGGCTCGTTGCAAGCAGATTATGTATTCTCCCAGACATTTTTATTCTACCCAGATGTGTACAGTCTTTCTTCCCTTTTCCCCAGTTCCTTGCATTTGATATGCAGATTATAACAGCCTTCTCCCTTTTATAAAAACAAAAGGACAATTTGGTTAAAGGTTTAGCAACATTAGAATTACTGTAATATCGGTGTACAGTTTTCAAGAAAAAGCCTTCACAACATACAGTATTGACTCATTTTTCTGAATTAGATAAGGCATAGAGCATACGAGAGAGTTATACACACATTGTACACCAATCCAATAAGCCTGCAGTTGAACATAAACACCTTTCAACCTTTTCTTTCCTAAAGTATGCACAGAATGTCAGTTGAACTCTTATCTGGTAATGCATTGTAGGTGCTGCTTAATTCCAAGCTACCTATTGATGTGCTTGGGAGAGTCTGGGATTTGTCAGACATTGATAGAGATGGAATGCTAGATGCTGATGAATTTGCAGTGGTGAGTTTCACTCAGTTTTAGAACAATGAGAAAGTTTTGTCTTACTGTACTACCGAATGGTGTAAAAAACATAGATTTTGCCCGGTTGTGTATGTTTTTACACCTGCTACCGTGCAATAAGCCTGCTTGTCAACAAGACCTTGAGGCCCACTAGCGTGCCTTTCCCTCGCTGATATCTCTTGAAGCCCGCTTGTGTCTTGCAAAGGCTGGCCAGGTGTTTACATTCAAGTAACGCCCGCTGAAGTCCACTCTCATGCACGCTAGCGTTTTGCCGTCTTTTCCTTTCACTTTTCCAAAAAGGCACACTAGCAGACAAGTTGCAGGCATTTGTCTGCTAGCGACAAACACCTGCGTTAAGCGGGCAGGACTTTGAAGGCATGCTAGCGGGCAAGTAGCGGCCCTGTCTTTAGAGTCACACTAGCGGGAAATAGCGGACGTTCGTCAAGGCAATCTAGTGGGTGTTTAGCCGCCAGCGGGCAAGTGGTGGGCCTGCATTTGAAAAGAATGCTAGCAGGCCTTCTTCAAAGTACGGTCCAGCGGGCATATAGGATGGATGCTAGCAGGCCTGTAGCTGGCATTTTCACCAGGTGAAGGCAGTTGTTTTGGTGAAAATATAATTGTGAGGGGGACAAATGGTCAGGCCTTGCTAAATCAGTTATAAAAAAATCAAGTCCATCGAACAACCGCATTCTAATTAACAGTCTATTGTACATGATTTATGCTCCGAATAACATAAGAAAAAACAACTTTTTGCGAAGTGTACATTAGAGAGGGACAAATGGTCAGGCCTAAGAAGATCTGCAATAACTTATGAATTACTATCAGAACAAAGAATATTACACAAAAAACAAAAAAATTGGGTAATGTCAATCCAAAATATGTTATAGACTTTTAAATATGACATTAATAAAGTACATTATTTCCAATTATTGGAAAGCAATTGGTGTGATGGTACGCACGCTTTTGTCTTTTTGCTCAATTTAAACGTTCTTAAACAAAAACTATGTCAACCAACAGCAAAATTTATATTCCAATCTATTGGAACAACATCTAACAGCCTTAACATATTGTTTTTCAATAAATAGATTTGAAAGCGTTATTCCAGAATTATGGGAGTAAATTGGCATGTTTTAGAGTGGGTACCAACGTCATGCTCATAGCCTGTTCTATGAAAAAACATTTAAAGTACAGTATATGCTATTGATTCCATTAACAACTTATTTTCCAGGCAATGCATTTGGTATATAGAGCCCTAGAAGGTGACATGGTGCCATTGACACTACCTGGTCGAATGGTCCCACCATCCAAGCGAAAACTTAAGCACCCTGGATCGTCTGGGCCTGCGTCACCTCTGGTCAGTAATATGCCTACATCCTCTGCCTCACCTGTGTCTGGTATGAAGAATGTAAGTATAGAAAGGCAAATAATTACCCCTGTAACCCTGTAGCATTGCAGCTTTTAACAGCTTTTAACATGAGATACAGTAAGGGGTCCAATAACAGGCCCGCCATACCCAGGATTTTTATTGGGGGGTGCGAAATCCGAAAAAGTGGACCTAATTTTTCCAGGGGGGAGGGGAAGGGAGGGAGTTCTCTGATAAAAATCTGTCCACCCCCCAAAAAACAAAGGGTTTTTTCATGCCTTTGCAGTATCTCCACGGGACGTTTATTGTCGGATTTGGCTACATACCAGAGTGATCTAGCTTATGCTTTATAGTTTTTTCTATAAATAGCATGTCTGTTGAGAACCGAAAGTGGACCTTCAACTGTTGCACCCCCCTGGGTACGGGCCTGCAATAAAGTTTGAAATTTCATACCTTAGTAAAAACTTTTAATCCAAAAAATATTTATCTTCAGCTCTATGCCCTCAAAATACCTGAAATAGTTTAGAATTAATACCATGCCAGAAATATAGTTTAGAATATAAGATGCCTTTTACACCAACCATCTTATTGCTGATAACAGACATTAATTCCCCCCTCCCCCCACCCCCCATTACAAACCCCTGTCTTGATAGTATCCGAGGACACCTTCGCCTTAGCCTTTTAAAATTTTATGCTTTTGGTTATCAGACAGGTTGTTGCGAGGTTGTTGAGCTTGTGGACATGGGAAAACTACATATTTCATTCCTAGTTCTTCTGCTTTTGATACCTATCTGTTATTCCAGATCACTGGTGATACCTATCTGTTATTCCAGATCACTAGTGATACCTATCTGTTATTCCAGATCACTAGTGATACCTATCTGTTATTCCAGATCACTAGAGATACCTATCTGTTATTCCAGATCACTAGTGATACCTATCTGTTATTCCAGATCACTAGTGATACCTATCTGTTATTCCAGATCACTAGTGATACTATCTGTTATTCCAGATCACTGGTGATACCTATCTGTTATTCCAGATCACTAGTGATACCCAGTCTTGGGTAGTACCGGCTGCAGACAAACTGAAATATGATTCTATATTCAAGACGACAGACAAGGACACGGATGGTCTTGTATCAGGTATACCTAACATAGAAAGACCCACTGTCAGTTTGGGGACTTTAGGGGATCATTTTGGGTCTTATCATCATTTTTAGTCCTGTACAGCTTTCTATTTTATTATTTCCCTGTTCCTGTTTATTGTTTCCAGGCTTTGGTTGAGCCAGTTTTGGTACATCTATCATTGCTGTGGCCACCACTGATCTGGTCATCTTATCTCCCACAATGTTTTGGATGTAGTACTTGTGGGAGTTCGCAGTAAAAAAATATTTCCTCTGATTTCCATTTGTAGGAGAGGAAGTGAAGAATGTGTTTATACAGTCGGGACTAGCTCAGCCAGTTCTAGCACATATATGGTAATTATGAATCCTTCAAATATTGATGTGACAGACTAGGAGCACTCACATAATACCTACTGAGAAAGCAAATAAAATATGACCAGGAGCTGGCTTCACAGTTTATTTTTCAAAATGAGTTTATTATTTTTTTCAATTGTATTTATTTAATTTCAAATGAATTTAATACATTTCCTTGTGTGATTAATTTCCTAATGATGATGTACATAGTTGCAGTGCATTTGTTAGGGTATGCAGTAGGAACAAGTGTGTTACATATATGTTAATCTGAATAAAGCTCAGATTATGTGAGAAAATGTGAGGCCCCTGTGTTTGTTTGCGTTTGCAGGGGCCTGTGTGACTTAACCAACAGTGGTCGACTGAATGCTGAGCAGTTTGCTCTTGCAATGTATCTAATAAAGCAGAAAGTCAATGGAGTAGACCCTCCACAGAAACTTACCCCAGAAATGATACCTCCCTCTATGAGGGGATGCTCACCTTCTGGGTCTGATGACAGTAAGGTAGGTGTATAACACCATACGGATGTCTAGGTGAGTGGTATAACTAGAAAGACTACTAACAAGCTGTAAAAAAACAAGATGGTCTGCATAAGCGTGGTGTAGACAAGCTATAAATCAACACAGGTTGAAAAAGTATGTTGAACGCCTCATGTGAAACAGAGTAGTTGCGCTGACTTTTAAAGCATTTTGCCCTTTGTTAGCTTTTGCTCCAACGAAGGGCTAACCTCGTCTCGGTCTGATCTCCCAAAGATGATAGCAACACCACATGCATTACCTTTCTACAAAATTGCAGAATTGCTGCAAAACATAAACTTGTTAACTGAATAAGTGTGGTATACTCTAGGATGGTCCAGGCAACATATTGACTTCCCTAGGAGACTTTTCAGCAATCAAAGAATTGGACAAGATTACAAAGGACATTGAGGATTTAGGGAGGTATAGAACAACCTGTGTTCAGTTGTCAGCTTGAAACTATCAGCTACTAATAACTGAAATAATATATTGAATAGAGAGAAGATGGGTTTGCAACGGGAAATTGATGAAAAGGAAGAGATGATCAGACAAAGAAACACTGAAATACAGGTAAGCTTGACACTATTTATAACAATGCTACACAGCATTCTCCATCTGTAGCATATTTTAACAGTGTTGATCTCTGACAGAATCTTCAGTCTGATTTGGAAAAAACTAAGCTAAGTGTGCAAGAGTTAGAAAAACAAAGGCTTGAGGCTCAAAGTAAACTGGATGATTTTGATAAAGAGGTATGTAATCTGGTAAAGTGGATAAACTATTTTTGATATAAAATATTGTGCTTACTATCACTATACTGTTTTCCAGAAATGTAAATATGAAGAAATGTTAACTGAGCTCAAGCAGAAGTGTCAGGAACAGACAAAACTTGTATGCAGCATTTTGATTTACAAATACCTTTTTTTGGAATTGTTTCTATAATTTTTTTTGTGATACAGGTAGCAGATCTTAAGTCCCAAATGCAGAACAGTCAGAAGTCTATTGTTGTGAGTATATGTATGATCAAGCAACAAAATGGAAGATTGGAAAAAATAAATGATTTTGATTTATTATCAATACATTTTTGCAGCAACAAGAGGAGGAGTTAGGAGAGGCAAAAGAAGAACTTAACAAACTTAGAGAAGAAGAATCAAAACTAGAGCAAGATGTAGGTGGATGATAATATACTCTTCTACAAGGAAATAAACTTTTGGTTGAAGTTCAATGTTAAATATCTCTAGAAACACAGAGGTTTCACTTATTTTACAGGCCTTTGTCCTTTGCTAGGGCATTTTTTTTTGCTCTGACGATAGGTCAATCCTTGAAACAATAGCCTGATTTTCAGATACATGTGAGAGGATCCAGTCCCACTGTGGGGTGGAGGGGACGCTCTCATTCACTTCTGCAAATCAAGCTATTGTAACATGGACTGTTCAATGCTGTTTATATGTACTCAACCTGATTGTTTGAAAAACTTTTCTGTTCCTTTCTAAAACAAAGTCTGCTATTTGATAATAATTAATGGAAAATATTTTTGTAGATAAATTCCAGTAAAGAGTACCTAGAGACAGTACAAAAACAGTGCAAGTCCATCCAAGGAGAAATAAATCAGGTAGGTACAGTATTACACAGTATTATTGATTGTAAGTGTAAATAGTTAAGTATGCTTTAGGAAAAGTGTGTCCTTGTCGTCATCTGCAAAAGAACATATAGAGAAGCTTAAAAGTACAGTGAAGTGAAACTCTGTTAATATGGACACACTAAATGGTCAATTGAATTTTTTTATATATTGATAATTGTGCAATATAAATGTAATAAATTGTTATTATAAATTATTAAATGGTCCTCAATAACCGGGTACAATGACCATTGACATAGTACACCCTTCTCAAAATACACCCTTCTAAGAATACACCTTCTCTAATTTCATCTATCACATGAAACTGGGAATAAGGAGACTGGAAAGCACCCGAACTCAATTGATTTTCTAGATAGAAGAGGCTCTTATCTCTTTTATTATAATGTATGTTTGAGCTTGTGTCCATTATCATACATGTAGAAGTATTTTGGATTTACGGAAATTGTATGGAGCCTAATTTTATATTGACTTGAAAACCGTTCTTCGATACAAGATGGTTAGTTACAACAAATACTGGTATCTATTTTTTTTTATTTGAGACTTCTTGACTCCAAAAAAATAATAAATAATAATAATATTAAAATATTATATAACAATAATAAAATATTAAATATTAAGTGTGTTTTTTTCTGCCTTAGGTTCGCTCCAAACTCAACACACTGAATGAGACCAACAGCAGCCTGCAGTCACAAATTGCTCATTACAACTCCCTCATGAACTCAAACAGTATCCCCACCACCAGCGTCACCAACTCTCTTCCTATCTCTGACTTCTCGCCCCTCACTGATGCATTTGACATGACCCCAACCCCCTCAGAAACAGATGCCATGAGTGTACGAGCCACGGTAAGTTAGCTTTTTCAGGAGTTGTTATTGAACCATTGTTAAATATAAACCATGCACGACTTTGTTAACTGAACTATTTTAGTAGCAGCAATACTTCAAAACTTTTCTGTAGGCCATGGTTTACTCAACAGTCAACAAATGTAGGAGAGAAAAACAGCTATTCTAAAGAATCCTAAATTTTGTGGTTCTCTTGTTCACTAATGGGATATAATGAAACTAATAGTTTTAAATCTTTTCATGGTACATGGGGAAACTCTTTGTGCAAGCTTGATGGACAGCTGTGGACATTTGTTTTAAGGCTATAGCTGGCCTATTAACTTTATAATGGCATTTTATGTCACACCTCTCTGAGCCCTCTTTTTAAGATTCAAGAAAGCATCCATTTCCTTTGGAAGCTCTTGTAATATTTTCAACTTCAAAACAATATCTTCTTAATATAATTTCTCTTCCAATATGGAATGAAAACACTAACAAAGATGTGGTTGAAGAAATTCTTTTCAACTTATTTTTCCCTCACAGGCCGGCAGTAGTCCTGTTAGCAGCATAAGTGGATTCAGTGTTGGCTCGGGAAGAGTTGACGAAGCAGTAGATGATTTTAAGGTATGTCACAAGTAGTTTTCTTGTTGAACATACTCATTGAACTTATAGTTTTCTTGATGTTATCCACAGGACAAAGAGACAGGCGATGATTACAAGGTTTGCACTAACTGTTAGTTTTTCAAGAAGCTTTTTTTCTAAGAAGCCGATCTTACTATTTATTGTGGAAGCTGATCTTGCTATTTATTATCAGGATGGAGATCCATTCAAGAGTAAAGAGAATCTGTTCAGCTCAGCAGATGCGGGTTAGTGTGTGGGTTACCGCCATTTTAAAATCTTATTGTCAATGCACTCTGTTCTTTTTTGGGTGTGGATTACCTCAACGCTCATCCCTAGGTCCACCATTTTAAATTCTTTTTATCAATACACTCTGTTCTTTGTAACTGAAAAGTGTCTACACATGTATCTTTTAATGGATGAATTTTTTTTTCTAGATTCTACAGATCCATTCCATTCTGATGACCCGTTTAAGTCAGATCCATTCCATTACAAGAGTGTCTCATTTGCTGATCCATTTGCGGCTGATCCTTTCGCGGCAAGTTTTTTCTTCTTCTACACATGATCATCTATTAACTTCGTAACAACTTGCATTGAATATATTGGGAATAGATTTAATGACTTGAAATCACATCAAACTTTGGTTTCAGCTGAAGACCTAAGGGTAAACTCAGCTCTTGCTCGAGGCTAGGGTTTAGGGGATTTTCTATTACGACAATGGTTCCAATTCAAGGGTTTGACTTCTTTGCTCTTCTTACATCAAGATACAGATTGTGTTGTGTAAATTGACAAATAATTCTCTTAAGGACCTTAGTGTATCAGTATGCAGTAGTTAGGGTGATGCTGAGACTGTTTTTTCTTGTACGCAGGGCGATGAGGAGTTGTTCAAGAATGATCCATTCAAGAGTGAAATGTCTGCAAATAGCGAGGAGCCAGGCTCACAGAGTGCATCTGCCAACGGTATGAAGCAAGGACAGTCAGTGGCCCTACCCGAGAACAATCACTTCCTCACTCCTCTATTTTTCACTTCGCTTTGTTCTTCCAGCCTCTATTGCGGTCCTTTTCTTTAAATATACGCATATCTCTTTTCTCTTGCACGTTCGTTCGCTCTGAACTTGACAACGTGATAAAAAATACGCACTATTATGTGTGGACCTATAAACGTGCTTTTAAACCAAATAAACGTTTTCCGCCCCTTGGTGATCTTAATATCGAGAAAACAAAACAGCTCGTTATAAAACCGTACATACTGTACTGATACTGATAACACAGGTGGTTATGTGTAATCTTGTGCTCTCCACTTACCCAATCGTAGATGAGACGGCAGAAACGCCAAGACACTCGGAGACTGAAAGTGGTAATACACCATTCTCTTTGGTTACTGCTACTGTATGCTAAACACAGTTTAAAAAACAGTCCTTAAATAACGTGAAATAAAGTGAAAATGATACTCTAACCTACTGTAAAACCACGTACACAATATACCTATTCTCTCTTCCATGCACATCTTTTTGTTTTTAACCTTCCTCTTACAACTAGCGTTGCCTGCTTTCCGTACGTTTACCAGTAATGAAGCTCATTCATACTCATGTATCCCCCATGTTTTACTTTCTCTCTTTTTATACTAAACAACACTTTGAGCCCCTCTACCTGATACTAAGATTACGGGATCGTGCATATTTCCCCTTACCTCCCTTTTACTAGACACCGTTACGTTACTCTTTTTGATAATAAGATGAGGGGATCATGCATATTTCCCCTTGCCTCCCTTTTACTAGACACCGTTACGTTACTCTTTTTGATAATAAGATGAGGGGGTCATGCATATTTCCCCTTGCCTCCCTTTTTACTAAACGCCATTTCTGATGCTATGCTTAAGGATAATTTGCCTCCCCCTAATTCAGTACCACTAAGTTTCTCTTGCTAAGCTCAGGAGCATCTTTTAGGTCTGTCATCGTCTCCATCCAAGTCTGATCCGTTTGCAGCTGTTGATCCTTTCGGGAGTGCATTCTCTTCATCCAAGGTAATAGGTGTAAAAAAACGAACGTATCTGCTATAGCTATCCAGAATTTTGTCTTGATTTTGCGTACTGGCATATTTGCATACAATCATCCACGCCCTACACAACGAAATCAGGACATAAATCTACCATGCTGTCAATCGTCCAGGCAGACGGTACCCGGTGTAGCTTTTGCTTATGTGTGCACGTTTCTCACCTTTTCCTAGCGAGCAAACCAAGATAAAAGCTCTAAAGATAAATTGACCATGAGCAATTCTGAATGTTTGTCTGAGATTTTAAACTAATTTTGTTTAATAAATTTTTGAAGGACATTACATGATTTGAGAAATCCAACAATTACAGAGGCAGTTGACACTGAAAACACTCCAAGTCTCTTGGGATGGAGATGTTTTCCTTACTTCCTGTCATTCTTCGTTATTCCTTATATTGGACATCTTATTTGCAGAGACCGGGCGACAGCCTTTTTGGCTCTGAAGACCCCTTTAAACCCTCAAACGAGGACTCCAACAAGACGCCAACCAATCAAAAGAAGAGTTTCGGTTCAGGAAAGGACCTGTTTGGTGGTGACCCGTTTGGCTCAGAAGATCCCTTTGCAGGTTTGAAATCCAGTAGAATCTTCTAACTCGAGCTAGGGTAATGCGAACATCTCGCTAACTTGAACTGTAATTAATTTCCCCTGGTATTGGACCTAATTACCAGTCAATGTTCCTCGAATAATTCGGATAACTCCGCTTGCTTATCCCCTGATCTATCTTCCAGCATCTGATAAACCATGCTAATCTTTCTGTTTCTCTGCCCTGAAATTGGCTTGTTACACGTATGTGAGCTTACTAGAAGCCTGTGTTCCTCTGCTCTAGAATTTACAATAAGTATTAGGATTTTAAAATGTAAAGCGTCAAGTATACAAGATGCTCGGACCATGTTAACTTATTAACTTAACGAAAACCCGATAAATCCGCTTAACTTGCCACTTCGAACGATCTTCGAGCGTCTAACAAACCATGCCAATATAACCCACCCTTTTAAATGATCAGAGCCGGTCCATGGGAGGGGGGGGGGAGGGGGTTAAATACTCTTTTAACCCTCCAAAGAGAGAGAGTCCCCTGCACAGAAGTCATAAGGTCCCACTGATGTCTCGCTAAGTCATAAGGTCCCACTGATGTCTCGCTAAGTCATAAGGTCCCACTGATGTCTCGCTAAGTCATAAGGTCCCACTGATGTCTCGCTAAGTCATAAGGTCCCACTGATGTCTCGCTAAGTCATAAGGTCCCACTGATGTCTCGCTAAGTCATAAGGTCCCACTGATGTCTCGCTTAGTCATAAGGTCCCACTGATGTCTCGCTAAGTCATAAGGTCCCACTGATGTCTCGCTAAGTCATAAGGTCCCACTGATGTCTCGCTAAGTCATAAGGTCCCACTGATGTCTCGCTAAGTCATAAGGTCCCACTGATGTCTCGCCAAGTCATAAGGTCCCACTGATGTCTCGCTAAGTTATAAGGCCCCACTGATGTCTCGCTAAGTCATAAGGTCCCACTGATGTCTCGCTAAGTCATAAGGTCCCACTGATGTCTCGCTAAGTCATAAGGTCCCACTGATGTCTCGCTAAGTCATAAGGTCCCACTGATGTCTCGCTAAGTCATAAGGCCCCACTGATGTCTCGCTTTTGTCTTTGCAGCCTCTTGATGCCTTGTCCACGAAGTAGACACCCGAGGACTTGTACTTACTGAATGCATACTCTTTAAACGAGAACTATAAGAGCGAAAGCTAACACGAGAGCTCGCCCTATTAACAAGCTGCTTTGCTATTGGACAAGCTCGCTACTAACGCTAGTAGTCCTTGAAAATTCCATATCTTCACAGACATGCTTTTGTGCCGTATCGTTTTAGTTTTGGCCGCCGTAGGATTGTGAAGAGGAACTTGCATAGGCTTGCCAAGCTTTGATAACGGGGATAAGGCCCGACCTAGTAACAGACCTTGTAAAACCCGCCCCGAGATGTCACAGAGGTTGAACACTCCTAGTGGTTGTTAGCAAACCCGTCAAGGGTTGTGAAAGGGTTGCACACGTGGCTACATATACCCTATAGGCGTATATTAGTTCCTGGTAGGTTTGATAACTGGTAGGACGCTCCTCTGTAGCAGATATAGGGTAGGCGTATATGTAATCTTGGTCCTTTTATTTCTTTTTATCTGTGCTTTTTTTAAAAATAGTCTCTCACATGTAATATTTGACAAACAAGCATATAAGTAATCCAAGTAGGTTGGTCCTTAACTTTAATTCCAATATAAAATCATTTATTCTAGAGAAGAACTACATTATCCATAAAAAAATATCCATTTTGTGACGGTTATTCCTTTTAACGGTAGGGAAGCCTTGTATGATTGCATATATTTCTCAATTTTCTGTTATTTATGTTGTCTTCAAAATACTGGTTTGTATGTGTAATAGCGTGATGCGCTCGCTTTAGGTATTTATTTGTGATGTCTCGGTGAACTCGTGAAGCCTTGTACGGAGGAAAAAAAGATGTGTCAATTTGCTGCTCCAGGGTTAGCATACCCAAGCTGGAAATTCTCTTTAGCTTTGTAAAAGATATTAATAAGAAATCAAATAAACAATGATGTAATCATGTCTGGGATCGATCTGGTAAACAGTTCCTTACATCTTCCGGTGTAAGAACCTGTGCATAGTTGTACCACAAAACTTTTTTGGTAGAACGACTCGTGACGAAAAGAGCTGAATACCATGGAGTCATCTGGCCATGGTTAAATCACCGGATAGTAGAACCCCTTCCCCCTCCCATTCTTTCCAGAGAAGATTTCTATAAATTGTGATGAGGAAGAACATGGAAATGGTGGTATGCTCCACCCTCGCAATACTTTGAAGGATTTGCTTCTTTTTTTATTCATGCTCTTCTTTTCATGCTTCTTTTTTTCTTCGATCGATTGCCTCCTTCCTGGCGGGCTACCTGTGGTAGCCAACCAGCGCTGAGTTCTATTGTTTTCATGTTGCATCACAAGAAGCAAGACCGCCATCTTGGATTCCCGGGAGTTGAAGTCGACTGTTTTTATTGATCTTTTTCTCGAAGAAACTCACTTCAGAAGCGTAACATTGCTACAAACATGGGGGTACTGAACGTTGGCGACCATCTAAAACATCGGCGAAGAATCCAAGAAACCCAGTCAGAAGAGTATTTGTAAGTATTTTAACTAAAATCCACATCTCATCGAAAATGCATGTTTCGGTTTTGTTGGGTAAGTAAATATCTTGACGATGTACAAATTAATGATTACTTCATTTTTATATGTCTTCAGATTTGATCTTTTTACCATACCCTAAATAACTTTTTTAAGCGAATAGATTTTAAATTTAATTATTAAAATAGATACAACTACTACTAGCTTACTACCGTTATGTGAAAGTTGAAAGATGATTTTATATGATCAAGAAGTCGAATCTATTACTTTTTCATTTTTTAGCTACTAAATTATCTAATTTAGTAAATTAGTAATATGACTATTTATGGAATTATGTTACTGAAAAGAGGTGCTAGTTGTGTTGCATTTATATCAACATCATGGGGACATACAGTATTTAGTACATCTCAAAAGGTAGGTGATCTAGCCATTAATGTGAGACTTGTTGCAGATATGATGATATTAATAACGTTGAAGAGGCTCCCATGGAGCCACCAGCGCAAGAAAAAAAGGACTCTTATCGGCAGCGTAAACCCAAATCCAAACCCCAGTCTTACTACAACCACAACTATCACAAGCCCAGGGGTGTGCGCAGTGGTCGGAGATATGAGAACAGTGAGTGGGAGCCATGGGATTTGGCCTCTTGTAGGAAGAATGATGTGATCCTTTCTATTGTTACATCTTCCTGTAAAATTCTTCCTATTAAGAATAATTGGCTTTAGATTGACAATTCGCAATTCGCCAACTGTTATTATCTAGTTTTGCATCAGTTGTTTTGATGAAACATGTTAATTAATAGACCTCAGTAAATCATACCAGAGTTATCAAGCTATGGTTTTTACTTTGAATTAACTAGAAGGTGAATCTCTTCCAAAAACCTTGATAAATCAGTCCTTTGCTGGTGCATTAAGCTACACGATCGTGTGTCTCTGTTCTCCTAACGACACAGAGCCATGAAAATGCTGTCTTGGTCTTAGGAAAGTTCAGTGTACAGATTAAGAGCTCATTTACTACAAAAATCATAAACAAAAGGCTGAAATTTGGATGCAGAAACTTCGGCTGGCTTGTGAAAATACTGTTTTGGATATAAACAAAAGCATCATTTAAGGTGTATTACTTTTTACAGTATCGTAGCATGTAGAATAAAAAAAACATGATATAATCCAGCCCTTGATTTATCTTTCAGACTGCTTCCTGCTCAGCCTGGTTGACCATGAAGAGATTGGTGACCTTGAGGTGACAGACTTTGTTCACACCACCATGTCTATCTTTGCATCCTTGTTCAATGACCCTAACAAGATGCAGGTATGCAATGAATTAGGGGGGGGGGCAGTACAGAGACAAAGAAAATATTGGGCTGGCACATGCCCCCAGTGCCCCACCCCCTGCTATGTATGGCCCTGAGCCAGAGTCAACCATCCTAACCTTGTAGGTCGTTCTTAATTGGCCAGTTATGAATTGAGTATCTGATTTGGGGTTTAACAATGGAAATTCCAGCAATGATTAAAACTAAAAGGATTAAAACAATGTCTGTCTTCTCCATTCTGATGTTTCATTTACATACCAGTATTGAAAGTGATACCATTGCAGATGGCGCGGTGAGTGTGATTTCTTGTCATCTCTCTGGTAAAACTGAGACTTTAAAAGCCTACTGGTTGGACAGACTTCATAGGTCTTTACTAAAGGAGATCAAATGCTGCTTTTTTATGTACAGTATGTAACTATTTGGCTTTCTTTTCTGCTCACTTGTTCATATTCTGTAGATCTGGAATGACTTTGCTGAACTGCCAGAGGAGGACCAAGAACTCTACCTTGTGGCTCTTCGAGGAGAGCATGCCCCCGCAGTAGAGGGTGAAGGAATAGACAGGGAAGTGTCTACAGAAGATGAGAGGGGGTGTGATCAACAAGGTACTGTATGCTATAACAAACTCAGAGAAGGATTCATAGCATGCCTAAGGGAGGGGTTATTGCAATTAAAGGTACCATAATATCCCTTTGGTTTTCTGTAATTTTTCTCCCTGTAATGTCAGGCTATTATACTTTAATACCAGTGTTACAATATACAAGAACATGAAAGTACTGTAAATGACAAATCTATTTCATTCCTAATCACTGGTTAGATTCAAAGTGTATAAGAATGGTGTGAACCTTCAAAGAGCTGTCCAGATAATATTGTGATAATGAAATTTTGAGGTATTGTGATAATTGAACTTTGGGTTATCACAAAATTGAGGATTAAAGCTGCGTTGGATTCTAATAGATTCTTTTGTCTTTGAACGGTTGAGGTTTTCGTCGGACCTCCGAAAGTAAACTGGTGACAGTGCGGCTTTATCCTGTAGTTTGCAATATCTTTTGATTGAAATAATGCTTTTTATTGTCCTTTGTAGATTTGTTTGCGCAAGCCGATGAGAGCTTTCTCCAAATAGGAAAAAAGTTGAGATCAACTCTTCACAAGAGGCGCTTCCCCATTGTAAGCATTTGTTAACATCGTGGTGGATCTCCCTCTCACCTGTTTGCATCATTGTATTTTCTCCTTCTAGAAAACCTTGGAAGAGATTGAAAGAGATGTGATCACTTGGTTTGAGTCATGCCCAGATGGGGTTTTGATATCAAACTTGCCCTCGAGGTAAGGGTGCATTGATCTTTTCACTCTGTTCTTTGTCTTTTAGTGATGTTGTTTGGAGTTCTTACCAATTCTGTGAACTGTTCTAGTCTTGACAGATTGCTCACACATGTTGTCTGCCAGTACCTTCGCCTTATATCCAACAGTAAGTATAGATACCATAGCTAGCTACCCCCTGCATATAAGGCACAATATTTCAGATCTCTTGACAAAACATCCTATTTCAGACCAATAATTTACCAGATTTCTCAAGATGGGTAGGTAGATAGCAAGATCCCTCTCTGCTGTTAAAGCTTTTAAGGCTAACCTAATCTTACACTCAAGTTTGAACATTTGATCAGACAACACTGATTATAGGCTATATGATTATAATTTTTTTTGAACCCAGTATTTTAACATTTGGGTAGTCATGGAGTTACAGAGGTGTGCACTTTTTGAAGGGCTGAATCATTAGAATACATGGTGCCTATTCACCTTCCTTGCATTTTCCCACAACTTTTAGCGATATATGCATGAAACCTATGATAAAAAAACAAATTTTGCCGTCTTGATTACAATTTTGATGCCTTACCTTGATTTCATGTGAGAATCACAAAGAGTTGTGGGAAAATATACAGTAGTGGATCTAGGGGGAGAGTTTAGGGGGTTTAACCCCCCCCCCCCCCACCACCACCCCTTTAGGCTGCCAGAAAGCCATACGTGACAAAAAAGTCACCCCTCCCCCCTTTGTCACTGAGCCAAACCCCCATCTTGCGAAAAGCTAGATCTGCCCCTGATGTGGGGAAGGTGGATTATTTTTACATTAGAATACATGGTGCCAATTACCTTTCTTGGTCATTATATTGTGTTCTTTTTTTATTGCAGGCTTCAAATATAAAGGAAGTCACCTAGTTGAAGTGGAGTGTCGACATCACAGATTTTCGGTTCCTGGTTTAACTCTTTCTCAGTATTTGGAGAGAAAAGATATCAGATAGCATATACTAATATTCTACAATGAAATCATGGTTTTATGTCATTGCAAGCCTAACAGAGATTATCTCAAGGCTATGTATGTACAGATAGGTTTTAGTGGTGGGAAACCTGTTTTTTTGAATGCCAAAAAATTGAATGCTTGTCTTCTTACCTCACATGATGCTGTAAGGTTATTATTTTTAGATTATTCTATTTATCAGTGTTATCTAGGATGAGGGAAGACATTAGAAGATTGCTCTCCATTATATTGTTATATATTCAAAGTTGCTCATAACCTCACTGTCCACCCTTCCCGACAGCACAATGCGAAAATCAACAAAGACCTCACTTGTTCAATCATTTTATTGAGGTTTGGTACCATAAATCTGTTTACTTGATTTCCCTAGTTGGCTTAGCTATAACCATTCTTTGTTCCCTGTCCTATATGTATTCTCTTTTGGTTTCCCTTGGCTTGTGAGATGACATGATGACTTTACGGTTATTGTGATGTAGTTGGTGGCGCTGTTGTTGGTCCACCTGCAAGGAAATGTACAGATGCGTCAATCTCAAGGTTAAACATCAAGGATTTTCATGCATAATTTCCAGTTCAACTTTTTCCTGGAGCATCGATGTGCTGACTCTTTTAGGCGAATTTCCTCAGGGGACTGAAGAAGAATTTCCATAAAAAAAGACAAACTTGAGGTGTGATGTTCTCTGACTTTGGTAAAGCCATTAGGAATTTGCTTAATGTCTCTTACATGGAGGAGTGTCACGTGTCTGAGTCTGCTTGGGATCACCAGTGCACTCCATCGGAAGGTTGTCACAGTTTGGTCTTTCTACAAACTTCTCAAGCACTTCCTGATTCCGGGTCCTGGTGGCTGGACCACATGTTGCTGACCAGGCTGACCAGGGACTGAACACAGTGCAGTCGACAGTAAAGCATTGCTCACCTGAGGGTAGGAGATCATTCATGTCATTCAAACATCTCCATTACTTCTAGACTTCTCACAATCGGACAGGGTGTTGGGCCCCACTACTCTCCATCAGACAGGGTGTTGGGCCCCACTACCCTCCATCAGACAGGGTGTTGGGCCCCACTGCTTGCCATCAGACAGGGTGTTGGGCCCCACTGCTCGCCATCAGACAGGGTGTTGGGCCCCACTCCCCGCCATCAGACAGGGTGTTGGGCCCCACTCCCCGCCATCGGACAGGGTGTTGGGCCCCACTCCCCGCCATCGGACAGGGTGTTGGGCCCCACTCCCCGCCATCGGACAGGGTGTTGAGCCCCACTCCCCGCCATCGGACAGGGTGTCAATGCCCACTCCCCACCATCGGACAGGGTGTTGGGCCCCACTACTCTCCATCGGACAGGGTGTCAATGCCCACTCCCCGCCATCGGACAGGGTGTTGGTCCCCACTCCCCGCCATCGGACAGGGTGTTGGGCCCCACTGCTTGCCATCAGACAGGGTGTCAATGCCCACTTCCCACCATCGGACAGGGTGTTGGGCCCCGCTCCCAGCCATCGGACAGGGTGTTGGGCCCCACTACCCGCCATCGGACAGGGTGTCAATGCCCACTCCCGCCATCGGACAGGGTGTCAATGCCCACTCCTGCCATCGGACGGGGTGTTGGGCCCACTCTCCGCCATCGGACAGGGTGTTAAGCCCCACTGCTTGCCATCGGACAGGGTGTTGGGCCCCACTACTCTCCATCGGACAGGGTGTCAATGCCCACTCCCCGCCATCGGACAGGGTGTTGGGCCCCACTCCCCGCCATCGGACAGGGTGTTGGGCCCCACTACCCGCCATCGGACAGGGTGTTGGGCCCCACTACCCGCCATTGGACAGGGTGTTGGGCCCCAAAAACTCGCCATCGGACAGGGTGTTGGGCCCCACTCCCCGCCATCGGACAGGGTGTTGGGCCCCACTCCCCGCCATCGGACAGGGTGTCAATGCCCACTCCCCGCCATCGGACAGGGTGTTGTGCCCCAAAAACTCGCCATCGGACAGGGTGTTTGGCCCCACTCCCCGCCATCGGACAGGGTATTGGGCCCCAAAAACTCACCATCGGACAGGGTGTTGAGCCCCACTCCCCGCCATCGGACAGGGTGTCAATGCCCACTCCCCGCCATCGGACAGGGTGTTGGGCCCCACTACCCGCCATCGGACAGGGTGTCAATGCCCACTCCCGCCATCGGACGGGGTGTTGAGCCCCACTCCCCGCCATCGGACAGGGTGTTGGGCCCCACTCCCTGCCATCGGACAGGGTGTTGGGCCCCAAAAACTCTCCATTGGACAGGGTGTTGGGCCCCAAAAACTCTCCATCAGACAGGGTGTTGGGCTCCACTCCCAGCCATCAGACAGGGTGTTGGGCTCCACTCCCAGCCATCAGACAGGGTGTTAAGCCCCACTGCTTGCCATCGGACAGGGTGTTGGGGCCCACTGCTCTCCATCAGACAGGGTGTTGGGGCCCACTGCTCTCCATCAGACAGGGTGTTGGGCCCCACTCCTCACAATTAAAAAGGGTGTTGGGCCCCACTGCTCTCCATCGGACAGGGTGTTGGGCCCCAAAAACTCTCCATCGGACAGGGTGTTGGGTCCCAAAAACTCTCCATTGGACAGGGTGTTGGGCCCCAAAAACTCTCCATCAGACAGGGTGTTGGGCTCCACTGCTTGCCATCGGACAGGGTGTTGGGCCCCACTGCTTGCCATCGGACAGGGTGTTGGGCCCCACTCCTCACAATTAAAAAGGATGTTGGGCCCCACTCCTTACAATTAAAAAGGGTGTTGGGCCCCACTGCTCATAATCAGACAGGGTGTTGGGCCCCACTGCTCTCCATCAGACAGGGTGTTGGGCCCCACTGCTCACAATTAAAAAGGATGTTGGGCCCCACTCCTCACAATTAAAAAGGGTGTTGGGCCCCACTGCTCATAATCAGACAGGGTGTTGGGCCCCACTGCTCTCCATCAGACAGGGTGTTGGGCCCCACTACTCCCTACCGGACAGGGTGTTTGGCCCCACTCCTCACAATTAAAAAGGATGTTGGGCCCCACTCCTCACAATTAAAAAGGATGTTGGGCCCCACTGCTCATAATTAAAAAGGATGTTGGGCCCCACTCCTCACAATTAAAAAGGATGTTGGGCCCCACTGCTCATAATTAAAAAGGATGTTGGGCCCCACTCCTCACAATTAAAAAGGATGTTGGGCCCCACTGCTCATAATTAAAAAGGATGTTGGGCCCCACTCCTCACAATTAAAAAGGATGTTGGGCCCCACTGCTCATAATTAAAAAGGATGTTGGGCCCCACTGCTCATAATTAAAAAGGATGTTGGGCCCCACTCCTCACAATTAAAAAGGATGTTGGGCCCCACTCCTCACAATTAAAAAGGATGTTGGGCCCCACTCCTCACAATTAAAAAGGATGTTGGGCCCCACTGCTCATAATTAAAAAGGATGTTGGGCCCCACTGCTCATAATCAGACAGGGTTTTGGAGTACATTACTCACAATCAGGCAGGGTGTTTGTCTCCTCCTCGGGTGTCTGTGTGCATTTTGTTGGTAGCCCATCGCACGACTCCTTCTGCACCACCTTGTCAGTTTGCACGATCTTGCGCTGTCGCTTCACGGTGCCACATAGTCCGGACCAATTTCCCCATGCTCCCCACTCGCAGCTCACAGTCTTACAGCTGCACATGTCTGATCGCTTCTCCGTCTCTGGCTTCTGTGTGCAAACTGTCGGAACCTTGGAGCAGTCGTCGCTCTGAACAGTCACCTGAGTGGATTTGATTGTCCGAGTCCTCGTGGCATTACCGCAGGTTTTACTCCACGCGGCCCAGTCATTCCAGTCGCATTTAACAGACTTGCAGTCGCACATGGTTTTCCTATTCTCAACCTCGGGCTGTTGGCTGCAGGTTTGTGGCAAACCGTCACAGGACAGTTTCTGTACTGTATATGGCGTCGTCTGGAATAATGGAATAGATCGCAGTTGGTATGACCTAGGAGCTAGTCTCGGGCCTACATGCGTTACCTATTTGATTGTTTTTTTTTTCCTTTCGTCTTTTCGTATGGACAGACCTCGATTGATCTATCCCAGTGGAGTGGAGTCGTTTTCACAAAGAACTATCGACCTCTAGAAGTATAAATCCTTCAACAAACAGTGCCGTAAATGTGCTTATTGTACTACTTGTGTGGTGGATCTCGTAAAAATAAAAACGTAGGGCTGTTCAGGGGCGGATCTAAAGGTGGGCCCCTAATTTTCAGATATTTGGACTAAAAATAACAAGACATATAAGAACATCTACAAAAGAACATAGAATTCGGCCCCTCCTTTCTTGAAACCGTTGCTTCGGCCCCCCCTTTTTTAACTCCTGGATCCGCCCCTGCAGGTCAGATCTGTCCAACAATTCTGTCGTTCTATGCTGTTTTCGAGTGTGAAGACTACCTTGATCGTTCGTTTACGGGATGCTGCGCCACACGTGACAGACCACGCCTCCCACGCGTTCCACGTGCAGTTGACTGTATTGCACGTGCACATGACTTCACGTGTTTCGGTCTTTGGAGCCTCGGTGCAAGCCTGTGGAAGGCCGTCACAGGTCGGCTTCTCAACAACAACCTGCGAAATAAACAATACAATGCAATTCTATTTTGCATGTTTTTTTTAATTATACATAAATATATACATTTTTTATGAGCGACAGACTGGTAGTGTGTTGTGTGTCTGCTCAATAATTTAGGGTGTTTAAATTACACCTCCAAACCGAGACATTTACAAGTATATGAGCTTTGGGGGATTTTCAGATTTCTATGACGAAAAGATAGGGTTATTGTCTCCCACATTACTTAGCCCCCACACATAAGACCGTGCTTTTGTTATAGTTGTGTTTACTAAATGTACGGATTTTCTTGAGGCTGGTTTAGACAGCGCGATTAAGTCGTATGCGACTTGCCCCCAACGCCTCTACAACTCGAGTTGTAGAGTGTAAATCAGCCTACGACTCCGCTACGACGCTCGACTACGAAAGTCCTAGTGTATAATTCAGGGATAAGACATGTAGGCAGGTTGCATACGACTAAATCGTTCTGTCTAAACCAGACTTAAAAAGCAAGTGTTCACGGTATCATTTCAGAATGATGCAAAGCCTGACAATAGATACACAATAACACATCGACGCAAAACAATGTATTATAAAGAAAGTGCTTTAAAGCTCAGCATTTGTTCATTGTGTAACATCCCCTATTTTTAGCAGAATGCGTGCGCTAGGGCCATGTAACCACCCCTGTTCTAAGAGGAATGCGTGCGCTAGGGCCATGTAACAACCCCTGTTCTAAGAGGAATGCGTGCGCTAAGGCCATGTAACCACCCCTGTTCTAAGAGGAATGCGTGCGCTAAGGCCATGTAACCACCCCTGTTCTAAGAGGAATTCGTGCGCTAGGGCCATGTAACCACCCCTGTTCTAAGAGGAATGCGTGCGCTAAGGCCATGTAACCACCCCTGTTCTAAGAGGAATTCGTGCGCTAGGGCCATGTAACCACCCCTGTTCTAAGAGGAATGCGTGCGCTAGGGACATGTAACCACCCCTGTTCTAAGAGGAATGCGTGCGCTAGGGACATGTAACCACCCCTGTTCTAAGAGGAATTCGTGCGCTAGGGACATGTAACCACCCCTGTTCTAAGAGGAATGCGTGCGCTAGGGCCATGTAACCACCCCTGTTCTAAGAGGAATGCGTGCGCTAGGGCCATGTAACCACCCCTGTTCTAAGAGGAATGCGTGCGCTAAGGCCATGTAACCACCCCTGTTCTAAGAGGAATTCGTGCGCTAGGGCCATGTAACCACCCCTGTTCTAAGAGGAATGCGTGCGCTAGGGCCATGTAACCACCCCTATGTTCTAAGAGGAATGCGTGCGCTAAGGCCATGTAACCACCCCTGTTCTAAGAGGAATGCGTGCGCTAGGGACATGTAACCACCCCTGTTCTAAGAGGAATTCGTGCGCTAGGGCCATGTAACCACCCCTTTTCTAAGAGGAATGCGTGCGCTAGGGTCATGTAACCACCCCTGTTCTAAGAGGAATGCGTGCGCTAAGGCCATGTAACCACCCCTGTTATAAGAGGAATGTGTGCGCTAAGGCCATGTAACCCCCCCTGTTCTAAGAGGAATGCGTGCGCTAGAGCCATGTAACCACCCTATGTTCTAAGAGGAATGCGTGCGCTAGAGCCATGTAACCACCCCTGTTCTAAGAGGAATGCGTGCGCTAAGGCCATGTAACCACCCCTGTTCTAAAAGGAATGCGTGCGCTAGGGCCATGTAACCACCCCTGTTCTAAGAGGAATGCGTGCGCTAGGGACATGTAACCACCCCTGTTCTAAGAGGAATGCGTGCGCTAAGGCCATGTAACCACCCCTGTTCTAAGAGGAATGCGTGCGCTAAGGCCATGTAACCACCCCTGTTCTAAGAGGAATTCGTGCGCTAGGGACATGTAACCACCCCTGTTCTAAGAGGAATGCGTGCGCTAGGGACATGTAACCACCCCTGTTCTAAGAGGAATTCGTGCGCTAGGGCCATGTAACCACCCCTGTTCTAAGAGGAATGCGTGCGCTAGGGCCATGTAACCACCCCTGTTCTAAGAGGAATTCGTGCGCTAGGGCCATGTAACCACCCCTGTTCTAAGAGGAATGCGTGCGCTAAGGCCATGTAACCACCCCTGTTCTAAGAGGAATGCGTGCGCTAGGGACATGTAACCACCCCTGTTCTAAGAGGAATTCGTGCGCTAAGGCCATGTAACCACCCCAGTTTAAGAGGAATGCGTGCGCTAGGGCCATGTAACCACCCCTGTTCTAAGAGGAATGCGTGCGCTAGGGCCATGTAACCACCCCTGTTCTAAGAGGAATGCGTGCGCTAGGGCCATGTAACCACCCCTGTTCTAAGAGGAATGCGTGCGCTAAGGCCATGTAACCACCCCTGTTCTAAGAGGAATGCGTGCGCTAAGGCCATGTAACCACCCCTGTTCTAAAAGGAATGCGTGCGCTAGGGCCATGTAACCACCCCTGTTCTAAGAGGAATGCGTGCGCTAGGGACATGTAACCACCCCTGTTCTAAGAGGAATTCGTGCGCTAGGGACATGTAACCACCCCTGTTCTAAGAGGAATGCGTGCGCTAGGGACATGTAACCACCCCTGTTCTAAGAGGAATGCGTGCGCTAGGGCCATGTAACCACCCCTGTTCTAAGAGGAATGCGTGCGCTAAGGCCATGTAACCACCCCTGTTCTAAGAGGAATGCGTGCGCTAGGGACATGTAACCACCCCTGTTCTAAGAGGAATTCGTGCGCTAGGGACATGTAACCACCCCTGTTCTAAGAGGAATGCGTGCGCTAGGGACATGTAACCACCCCTGTTCTAAGAGGAATTCGTGCGCTAGGGCCATGTAACCACCCCTGTTCTAAGAGGAATGCGTGCGCTAGGGCCATGTAACCACCCCTGTTCTAAGAGGAATTCGTGCGCTAGGGCCATGTAACCACCCCTGTTCTAAGAGGAATGCGTGCGCTAAGGCCATGTAACCACCCCTGTTCTAAGAGGAATGCGTGCGCTAGGGACATGTAACCACCCCTGTTCTAAGAGGAATTCGTGCGCTAAGGCCATGTAACCACCCCAGTTTAAGAGGAATGCGTGCGCTAGGGCCATGTAACCACCCCTGTTCTAAGAGGAATGCGTGCGCTAGGGCCATGTAACCACCCCTGTTCTAAGAGGAATGCGTGCGCTAGGGCCATGTAACCACCCCTGTTCTAAGAGGAATGCGTGCGCTAAGGCCATGTAACCACCCCTGTTCTAAGAGGAATGCGTGCGCTAAGGCCATGTAACCACCCCTGTTCTAAAAGGAATGCGTGCGCTAGGGCCATGTAACCACCCCTGTTCTAAGAGGAATGCGTGCGCTAGGGACATGTAACCACCCCTGTTCTAAGAGGAATTCGTGCGCTAGGGACATGTAACCACCCCTGTTCTAAGAGGAATGCGTGCGCTAGGGACATGTAACCACCCCTGTTCTAAGAGGAATTCGTGCGCTAGGGCCATGTAACCACCCCTGTTCTAAGAGGAATGCGTGCGCTAGGGCCATGTAACCACCCCTGTTCTAAGAGGAATTCGTGCGCTAGGGCCATGTAACCACCCCTGTTCTAAGAGGAATGCGTGCGCTAAGGCCATGTAACCACCCCTGTTCTAAGAGGAATGCGTGCGCTAGGGACATGTAACCACCCCTGTTCTAAGAGGAATTCGTGCGCTAAGGCCATGTAACCACCCCAGTTTAAGAGGAATGCGTGCGCTAGGGCCATGTAACCACCCCTGTTCTAAGAGGAATGCGTGCGCTAGGGCCATGTAACCACCCCTGTTCTAAGAGGAATGCGTGCGCTAGGGCCATGTAACCACCCCTGTTCTAAGAGGAATGCGTGCGCTAGGGCCATGTAACCACCCCTGTTCTAAGAGGAATGCGTGCGCTAAGGCCATGTAACCACCCCTGTTCTAAGAGGAATGCGTGCGCTAGGGCCATGTAACCACCCCAGTTTAAGAGGAATGCGTGCGCTAGGGCCATGTAACCACCCCTGTTCTAAGAGGAATGCGTGCGCTAAGGCCATGTAACCACCCCTGTTCTAAGAGGAATGCGTGCGCTAGGGCCATGTAACCACCCCTGTTCTAAGAGGAATGCGTGCGCTAGGGCCATGTAACCACCCCTGTTCTAAGAGGAATTCGTGCGCTAAGGCCATGTAACCACCCCTGTTATAAGAGGAATGTGTGCGCTAAGGCCATGTAACCACCCCTGTTCTAAGAGGAATGCGTGCGCTAGAGCCATGTAACCACCCTATGTTCTAAGAGGAATGCGTGCGCTAGGGCCATGTAACCACCCCTATGTTCTAAGAGGAATGCGTGCGCTAGGGCCATGTAACCACCCCTATGTTCTAAGAGGAGCGTGCGCTAGAGCCATGTAACCACCCCTGTTCTAAGAGGAATGCGTGCGCTAGGGCCATGTAACCACCTCAGTTTTAGAGGAATGCGTGCGCTAGGGCCATGTAACCACCCCTGTTCTAAGAGGAATGCGTGCGCTAAGGCCATGTAACCACCCCTGTTCTAAGAGGAATGCGTGCGCTAGGGACATGTAACCAACCTTGTTTTAGGCATGCGAGCACATGATAATTATGGGCGTAGTTTCGTTACCTTCTCTGCCTTAATAGTCTTGGTTCGCGTGACACGACCGCAGGATGCGGACCAAACGGTCCAGTCGTTCCACACGCACTTAATCGTGTTGCAGCTACACATGGTGGTCCGTGAGTCCGTCTCCGGGGCCTGGGTACACGTTTGAGGCAACCCATCGCAACTCAGAGCTTCTACCGTTTTCTACAAATTAGAAAGGAGGGACTTCTTTAACAATATTCCACTGTGCACCGAAATAGAACGCCACAAAGAAGCTATATTTAGGTCGCCCCATGGAGATAAACCTATTCTTTTCATGCCGGATTTATCCTACTCTCTAGTTGACCATATGTACTTATCCCACTCTAAATACTCATATCTCTTCGGTAAGGATCAACTAACCTTTGTCGTATTAATTGTCCTTGTGCGCTTAGCGGGGCCGCAGCTAACAGACCAGGCCGTCCACGCGTTCCACGTGCATTCAACTGTCGGACACGTGCACTTCTTCTCGCGGCTCTCGGTCTCGGGGGACTGGGTACACTGTTGCGGGAGACCGCTGCAAACTGGTTGATTCACAATGACATTTGTGGTCTGTTGACGGAAACAAGAAAAATGAACAACTTGTCGTTCTGTGACGATATGTCCTTCCAAGCACGATATGTTATTTACCAGTACTTTACATAATAGGTTGCTAAAAGAACGTTACAAAAAAAGACGATTAACATTACAGTAAAAGGCAAAATAAGCGGAAAACTAATACTAAAACTAACTAATAAAACAATTCAAAACCTTTTAAGGTTTAAAAAGCAGTAGACTGTAAACGATCTTCGTGAAAGGTAGCCGGTGAACGGTAGCTGGTGTACAGTACAAACGAACGGCGAATGAGAATTACAGAAACTAGTTAAACTTCTATATGCAGATAAAAACTAGTTACGTCACAGTCATTGCTTACAGTACAAATAATCGTGCGGCACGTGCAGAAACATAGACAAGTAGACAAAGGGCAAGAATGCGAATACCGCAGTAAAACAAAGTTTGACTCGGTAACTCTTACTTAATTTTTTTTTTAAGTGCTATACCGAGGTTTTCTAAACTCTCTCCTCCCCTCGCCTTTCTTTTAACAACAATTTCAGTTTTATTTAGCCCATAAAAGCGCCCCTAAATCCATCACTGTGATCAATGAATTCACACAAACTGGTGTTCATTTTTTTCCAGGACAGCACATTTATTGACAGGCTCAGCCGATAAAAACATTAAGATCTGGGGTCTTGACTTTGGGGATTGCCATAAGTCAATATTCTTCCATGATGACAGGTTAGACTGTGCAAACAGCACCAACATTACTGATATTAACAGCCAGCAAAGAGCGCCAACATTGCTGATACTAACAGCCAGCAAAGAGAGCCAACATTACTGATACTAACAGCCAGCAAAGAGAGCCAACATTACTGATACTAACAGCCAGCAAAGAGCGCCAACATTACTGATACTAACAGCCAGCAAAGAGAGCCAACATTACTGATACTAACAGCCAGCAAAGAGCGCCAACATTACTGATACTAACAGCCAGCAAAGAGCGCAAACATTACTGATACTAACAGCCAGCAAAGAGCGCCAACATTACTGATACTAACAGCCAGCAAAGAGAGCCAACATTACTGATACTAACAGCCAGCAAAGAGCGCAAACATTACTGATACTAACAGCCAGCAAATAGCGCCAACATTACTGATACTAACAGCCTGCAAAGAGCGCCAACATTACTGATACTAACAGCCAGCAAAGAGAGCCAACATTACTGATACTAACAGCCAGCAAAGAGAGCCAACATTACTGATACTAACAGCCAGCAAAGAGAGCCAACATTACTGATACTAACAGCCAGCAAAGAGCGCAAACATTACTGATACTAACAGCCAGCAAAGAGAGCCAACATTACTGATACTAACAGCCAGCAAAGAGAGCCAACATTACTGATACTAACAGCCAGCAAAGAGCGCCAACATTACTGATACTAACAGCCAGCAAAGAGAGCCAACATTACTGATACTAACAGCCAGCAAAGAGAGCCAACATTACTGATACTAACAGCCAGCAAAGAGAGCCAACATTACTGATACTAACAGCCAGCAAAGAGCGCCAACATTACTGATATTAACAGCCAGCAAAGAGAGCCAACATTACTGATACTAACAGCCAGCAAAGAGAGCCAACATTACTGATATTAACAGCCAGCAAAGAGAGCCAACATTACTGATATTAACAGCCAGCAAAGAGAGCCAACATTACTGATACTAACAGCCTGCAAAGTGCAACAACATTGCTGGCTATAACAGCCAACAAAGAGTGCCAACATTGCTATCGCAGTTGGCGATTGCTGTTTATCACAAAATACAGTTTTGTTCTCAATCGATTCATAAGCTGGTATTTTCTGCTGAAGTGAAAGAAGTGGCCCTTCCCAGTAAGCGCCCCCTTTGAAATAAGTGCTCTTCAACCCCCTCTCCCAAAGACCTAAAAAAATCAAATTAGGCGCTTACTAAAAGTCGAATCATTACGGTTATCTTTTCTCTGATAGGACCACTTAGAGCAGGGTTTAAATCTGGATAAAGTCATAGGAATTTGACAATTTTTGTCCGGAAATATTATGCAATTATAGCCAAGCCAAGGTTGCCGTTGTCAATCCAAACTTTAGGTAACATACAGTATGATATTTGGCGTTATCTCTAACAGGACGCTATGAACAACGCTACTAACAAGACGCGCTTCTAAACAAGGATTTTTTTTTCTTATTCGGAACTTTCAACGGAAATCGGAACGCTAAACCTACGAAGGCTAAAACTACGAACGCTTGCATGTGTTACCTCTAACGAGACGCGCTTTTAAAACAAGGGTTTTTGTTACTAATCCGATACAAATGGATACAAATTGCATATGACAGAATGTCAAATATGCGTGAAATAACGTAGCACATCTGCGCTTAGTGATGTTGTCTTAGCACTTCATAACGGAATGTTTTTTTTTTTTGTTCAGATTAGAAAGGAAATAAATAGTGATCCTAGTATGACATCCCTACCCCTATAACTAAGCGAAATATACTGGTTCCGGCGGTTCCGCTGGTTCCGCCGGTTCTGGCGGTTCCACTATTTAGTAATGCCGGTCTTGAAAATACTGACCGAGGCCGAAGGCCGGAGAAGACATTCTCTAAGTTTTGACCAACAATTTTGTAAAATAATTTCATTTAGTCCAGATTGATACGTCGTTCTAAACCCGAATTGATCGTAGAAATGTCTTCTTTCGCTTTAAATCCTCCACAGACGATAAGATATATTTGCTAAAAAACTTCTCTTGAATGTGGATACGTTAAGCTGGTTATGCAGGTAAATTCCTAGAGTGATTTGTCGTTTTTCTTTGTATGAAGAGACGATTTGCTCCCTTTTTTATCCCAAATAAACTTTCAACAACCTTGAAATTGTCGCGCGTGTTGCAAAATCATTATGGCGGGAAATTGTCAAAACACAGGGAGTTTGAAGCCGATTTTCCGTAAAAGTCAATGATTCTAGATAAAATGACAAATAAAATTCCGTTTTAGTGTGAAGATCTATAACCTCGGGATTAAAAATCCTGTTTTCGATGGGCATTTTACAAATCGACTCACTATTTCGAGCTTTGGAGGTGAGCGGTCCGGTATCGCGGGGTCCGGATCGTAGGATACCGGACCTCACGAGAGCCAGAGCGATTTGATGGATACCGGACCTTCGGCCTCGGTCAGTATTTTCAAGACCTCGGTCACGGTATTTCACGATACGGACCTCCCAGCTGGTAAATAACAAACTTAACTTATATATAATTATCATGGAATTTTTAAATTTTAAAAAAGGTTGACAGTGATATGGACATTTGTTCCCATTATATCCTGAACGTTGGTATGGATGCATGTGTATTTGTGTACTTACTAAAAAAATGTTTCGTTTTTTCTCTCCAGCATTATGGCTCTCCAGGTAAGCAAAAAAGTTCTACGGATTCAGATATGCTTGGTTTGCCGCCATTTTTGTCATGAGAAAGTATCCATTTCCACAACTTATTTTGAGAACTTATTGTGACTTGGTTGATATGAGTAAGACAATGCGATATTTCCAATTGAACTTGGTAGATAAAGTATAAAACTTTGTTTTTAGATTAGGTTATTTTGAGATTTTAGCACATTTTGTGCATTCCCATGTTACATTTAAACAATAGCAAAGGTCTGTGTGCTCATAGCCGATTCTTCATACTTCCTTACAGCTTCCATTTACACCACAGGCGGACCAGGATTAGAATCCGTCCCTCGTGATCCTTCAGGAAAATAAAATATAATTTGAAGTTGTGTCTTGACTGTTTTCTCAATAAAGCTAGTTACATATATATTACTATATTAGCCTCGTGTGTTGTTCTTAAGGGGAAGTGTGGCACAGAAAGGGGTTTAGCTCTCTTTTCTCTTTGGTGGGGGAAATTTTCTCTCGAGGGACTAAACCTTTTTCTGTGCCACAATTTCCCTTAAGAACAACACACGAGGCTAATATAGTAATGTAACTAGCTATTTTGAGAAAACAGTCAAGACACAACTTCAAATTATATTTTATTTTCCTGAAGGATCACGAGGGACTGATTCTAATCCTGGTCCGCCTGTGTTTACACGATGCTAATCGAAATTTTGACCGCTCAAACATTCGTACCGGAAATGGTGTTTACACGGAACCATGCGAATGTTCACACTGTCCAAATGGGTCGTACAGCTAGCTGTCTCTTTTTTTTATCCAGCTAGGAACTCGTAACCGTACAAAATTTTGAGCGGCCGAAAATTCGATGGGCACCGTCTAATAAGGCACTCAGGAATCCATCCATTCTCTTTTCTTACAGTTTATCTCCAACACACATTACTTTATGTCAGTCAGCAAAGACAAGACCCTAAAGTACTGGGATGCCGACCAGTTTGAGCAGATCATGGTATTACAGGTATGTTGTATCAGTTGTCCTCATTGCCCTACATGTCCTTACCAGGGAGGGGACTTTGCCCCAGCAAACCAGTATGTACAGTACGGCGTGCTTGTCATTGTACTCCCAGAGGCGGAAAACATTCAGGTTATGTTTTTCTATGTTTTATTATTTTTTTTTTCTACGAAAACAACGTAAAAAATTATCGAGGAATTTTTACTTTGCGGCTAAAAGAGCAAAAAAGTTCAGTTTTTTTATGGCATTGAGGACCCCCGTAACGGCGCCTAAAACTTTGCGTCTTTTGTCGAAATTCCTTAAACATAGCGAAAAACACCGGATAAACATAGCGAGAAACACCGGGGTAACACAGCAAAATAAACACCGGGTAAACACATAGCGAAAAACACCTGGTAGATATAGCGAAAAACACCGGGTGACAGCGAAAAACACAGGGTAAACAGAGCGAAAAACACCGGATAAACAGGCAGTGGTAGGCAGTGTTTTTGAGCTGGGACGTTTGTTCATTATAGTTTATATTTTGTTTGTGTGGTGTTTTTTAGCTGGAACGTTTGTTCAATGTAGTTTATAAGCAGTTGCGCCTTCATCATATTCACGCCAATACCATAGTGTGTGCCGTCGTAACTATGGACACTCTCTGTCATGGGGAACACGTCGAACACAGGGATCCCCTTAGTCGCGAAGTACTTCTTCATAGCGATGTTATACTTTTTTATTTTCTTCTTTCCCTGTGAGCTCCTCCAAGCTATAGGTTTAATAAAGCTCGGGCTGTGCCCAAATGATTTTGGGCCATTCGCGGCCGGCGATTAAATTCAACAAGGGCTCAATGTAACATTTTTGGTAGAGCTCAGAATTCAGGCTATCGTGTATTTCCAACATTGACAAAGAACGCCGAGCGAATATTCGCCTGGATGCTTTTGTTAACGAGCTCTTGAGGCTATTTTCGATACGAGTTGCTGTACGACCCGTTGAACACATATTGAAAGTCGGGAGTCCCGTTACAGAATCTGCTATGTGGCATCACACTCGCTCGGTTCTTGATGCTCTTTCCATTACACATTGCTTTCCCACTGTCGACGAACTGTCGCTCCCCGTGGCAATCATCGGAGTTGGGCCTTACAGCTTCCTGCTCGGGATCATTTGTAAAAAGGATTAAAAGGGCATTACTGAAATGCCGCATTAGTGAGTCTCCGACTAGGAATAAAGCGTCGAGTCTTTCGTTAACCACTCTACAAGCCTCTTCGCTTGAGTAGTTTTTTTACTACACACGCCTCGTTCTGTGGAACCCAGTCGTACAACTCGGCGGATATGACTTCGCTGAAATCAGTACACGCTTCGCAGTTACAGTTGCTCGTTCCGTTACCACACAGGCCGGTTATTTCGTCACAGCAAGGAGTCGGACTGTCTGGGTCGCAAACTGCTGGAAGATCATATCCGAACGCAGGTCAAGTTTTTACACCGACAGTTTTGCCGGCGTACCTCGAAACTCACGAAGAGCAATGTCTTTGTTGTCTCGATCTCGTTCGTGTTCTGGTGTCACCCACGCCTTCTTTTTCCATTTACCATGTGAGAGGCACTCCAATACATCCCGACAGAAGGGTTTTGCAGTCGGTTCTACCTCTGATTCAACCCAGTGGGCATACTGCTCAGGAATGAAATCTGTTTGTTTAGGATTCAAACCTTTCAACACAAATGTTGTTAGAGACATCGTTGAAACGATAAGAGCTAAAATACCTAACCGTAAGGGAGTCATTCTTTTCTTTATCAATAGAACGTTTTCACGTTTTTTTTGCATGCTAATGAGAAAACTAACATGTTAATTAGGCACACGCACGGTATGTTCACCTGACCGTACAGCCAAGAAATGTATTCAATTTGTGATCTTTTTGTCTTGTGGCCAGTTGAGCATAACAGGCAGAGATTTTGTATTTAGCATGCGCGTAAAGTCTACAATGATTGCGATAAACTTATTTGCAATTCATATTTACAGCCTCTTATATTTTTCTAGTACTTATCAATAATAAATAGTATATCATATGTGGCGAAAAGTAAACATTCATATGAATAGCAATAATATGGATCCTAAAGTTAAGAAATATTACAGGAATTATAAAGACAAGGCCAGGGCCATTGTTTTGATAAAGTTGTTACCCTTATTAAAATAATCATGACAGGCTATCATCAAAAGCAAAATATCGAATTCGGGGATATTTTACAGCTGTTTTATTCTACACCTAACTAGCATTTATCTCCTTTATGTCTTTACTGTCAAGTCCTGAAGACACAATTCTGAGCGCTACTCTGAACACATCACTAGCTTTTACTTTCAACAACCGAGCTCTACAAATTAGACGCGCTCTCACAAGGCAAGCACGCTATCTCCATGGTAACATCAATCAATAACATACATAACATTTCCTCCCCCTTTAAGGCTCTGACTAGTACATGCTGAAAGCCTAAACAAAACGTCCAGGGGGTTTTACTACACGCCCAGGGGGTTTTACTACACGCCCAGGGGGTTTTACTACACGCCCAGAGCGTGTAGGTCTAGGCTGAGATGATCGCAGTGCCGTAGGGCTCGCAACATCTCCAATGGCCTCTGGCATCTCTGGTTCGGCCACAGGCTGCTCTGTGGGTGTCAACTCTGTTGTCGTTACCATCGTTGCAGTTGGACCTGCCTCTGGGCTTACCAGGGCGGGGTCTACCGGGTTGTCCAACACCTCGCTGCCCTCTCCTGGATTGGCGGAGCGAAGTTGCTCTACATGTCTTCTCCAGGAATAATCGTGAACCTTCACCGTGTACATCAACAATCCAGTGCGTTCTAGCACCTTCCCGCGCATCCATCTCGGCCCTCTTCGGTAGTTCCTCAACCAGACAACGCTCCCTGGCCCGAAACAGGTGAGATTACGGTGCTCATCCTGCAAAAGCTGTTTACCAACATCTCTTCTGACATCGGGGAGGATCAGGTCAAGTCTCGATCGCAGCCTCTTTCCAAAAAGAAGTCGCACCGGGCTGTAACCAGTAGGGTGGGGTGCGTTACGGTACGCGAACAGGAACCTGTCCAGCTTGTGCTGCAGTGAATGCAGTGAAATGCTCGAACTCTCTCGACTTGAACTGTGGCCCATTATCGGTTACTATTTGCTCGGGGAGGCCCATCCGGGCAAATAGTGTACGCAAGGAATTAACAGTTTCCAGTGCGGTAGTGTCCCTGTGCATGATGAAGACCTCGGGCCACTTTGTATGCTGCAACCGGACCAGCGAAGTCGATGTGTAATCGTTGCCAGGGTTGCGCTGGATACTCCCACCGATGTAGAGGGGCTCGAGCAGGATTCCGGGCTGTCTCCTGGCAACCTTGTCAGCGCTTGGCGGTGGCCTCAATCTCACTGTCGATCCGTGGCCACCAAATGTATCCCCGTGCTACTCCCTTCATCTTAACCATACCGTGTGACTCTCATGTAGTATGTCAAGAACTCGCCGCCGAAGCTTGGGTAGCACCACAACACGGTCACCCCACATGATGGTGCCGTGGCAGACAGCAAGCTGTTCCTTGCGGCTGCTATAAGGTGCCAAGTCCGGGTTAGGCTCAGCCCCTCCTTATCCCGTCTCTACCAAGCGCACCACCCGCGCGAGGATTGGGTCTCGGTTGGTTTCGCGGCGAAGTTCCCTTTCAGTGACTGGTAACGTATCAAGTACAGACATATGGAACAGTTCCACCTCGTCCGGCTCATCCGCTGGTGTCTGCACTAGCGGAAGCCTCGACAAGCCATCACAGTTGGCATGCTCTTGGGAAAAGACACCATCGCTGCAGTCGTGCTGCCGTGGTAATTGGAACTCCCTTTCCGGGATCCATGATATACTTAAGAGGCTTGTGATCCGTAATCAACTTGAACTTCCGCCCCTCTAGGTACATCTGGAACTTCCGCATTCCCCAGTACAAACTCAGAGTCTCTTTTTTAATTTGAGCATATTTTCTCTCTGTCTTGCTCAATGAGCGGGATGCCTATGCAATTGGTATTTCACTACCATCTGCCAACACGTGTGACAGGACCGCCCCTAGCCCATAAGAGGAACTGTCGCAGGCGAGGACCAACGGTAAGTCCGGGTCAAAGTGTGTAAGGACACGCTCCTCCGACAGCATGCCCTTGACCTTCCTGAAACTCTGCTCCACACCCCAGACCCACGACACACCCTTCTGTAGGAGCTGGTGAAAGGGTGCTAGGTGAGTTGCCAAATCAGGCAAGAACCGTGAGTAGTACTGTGCCATTCCTAAAAATGAGCGCAGCTGTCCAACATTCTCTGGGTTGGGGAGCTGTGTCATAGCTTCAGTCTTGGTCTTGGACTGACGGAGACCATCCGCAGAGATTATGTGACCCAAGTATTCCACTGAATCACGCATGAATGTGCACTTCTCTTTCTCGAACCTAAGGCCAAAGTCCTCCAGTCAGCCCAAAACCTTGTCCAGAGTGGAGATGTGCTCTTACGGGCTGGAACCTGTAATGATTATATCGTCAAGGTAACACTGCACGCGTGGTATACCTTGTAAGACCTGATCCATCGCCCGCTGCCAGATTGCAGGAGCTGAGGCGATGCCATACGCAAGTCGCTGACATTGATAGAGGCCGCATGTTGTATTTATCGTCAAATACTTCTTGGCGTCATCTTCTAGCTCCATCTGCAAATATGCTTGCCTCAAGTCTAGGGTACTGAACTGTTTCCCCCCACTTAAGCTAGCATATATCTCTTCGATGCGTGGCAGGGGATACTCGTCCACTCGCAATTGGGGGTTGACTGTGAAATTAAAGTATCCTCAGACCCGCACCTCTCCGTCCTTCTTGAATGGCGTTACAATTGAGGCCGCCCAGTCACAGTGGTCCACCTTCTTAATCATTCCTTGCGATTCTAAAGATTCTAAACCACGCTCCACAGCAGGCTTCCGGGCCAGCGCAACAGGGCGAGCCTTGAAAAACTTAGGGACAGCGTCGACTTTCAACTGAATACTTGCCCTGATGCCCTTAAGTGTTCCAAGGTCTTCCTTGAAAACTGAAGCATGGCTGCTTAGTACATCCTCTAAATTCTTGCTTGCGGTTAGATTCAACAAGGACCAGTTCAGGGTGATTGAATGTGACCACTCCCTGCCGAACAGGGTGGGTCCACTCCCGGGAATGACATATAAGGGGAGGGGAGTATCTTGGTTTCCGTAGCGCACTTTGACTGTTATGGCTCCAAGCGGAACCAAGTTCTCTTCTCTGTAGGCATGTAGTTTTAGTTCAGTATTTTCCAGGGGCACATGACGCAAACACTCGCGGTATTTGGCCTCGCTTATAACTGAGACAGCAGCCACAGTATCCAGTTCCATTTGAAACCCAATCCCTTCTACCTCTATGTCGACACTGATGGGTTTCCAAGATGGCTTAGAGCCCACTTCATACAATCCATAACATCCATCATCACCATGTGTTTCCTTTCTCCCATAGTTTTCGTTCATAACCTTGACCCCTGTATGGGATGCCTGTGGTTTCTTATTGGACTTGACCTGCCGGCATGCTCTCTTAATGTGCCCTATTTTGCCACAGGAGAAACACTTGGATTGACTGAAAACGCAGGACCGCGGGTCGTGCTTCCCGTTACAGCGGTAACATTTTGAAACTGTTGCACTCTGGGGTAGTTTCCTTGGGTTCCCTGTGGTATCTCCATCTCGCAAAAAATGCTTTTGGCCATTATTTCCCTCCAGTTTATCCACCTCGGAATGGAGCCCTTCCGTCCTAAATGCCAAGACATCTTTATTTGCCTGTTCGACCGGCATTTTCAAAGTTCAAGTCGACGAGTTTCTCTTTTAGTAGTTCTCTCAACATCTTGTCGTCTCTATTTCCAGACACTAACCTGTCTCGCAATCTTTCGCTTCCTATTTCATCTCCAGCCAAGTGCTTGTGCGTAGCCACGTACTCGCACACGGACTCCCCTGGTTTGCGATAACGGTTATCGAACTCGTATCGCGCCACAATGGGAGACTTCTCTGGCTTCGTGTGTCCTTTCAGTGTTTTCACAATAACATACGTTATCGTGTCGTCCTTCGGTATCGCACGCTGTATCAAATCCTTCAAGAGTTGGAACGTATCGGGATTCAAATAAGCTAAAACAATTGCTTTCTTGGTCTTCGCTTCCGTTACGTTGTTCGCAATGAAATAAAAATCCAACTGTTCAGTGTACGACTCCCAGTCGCCGCCCGGGTGAAACTTGTTTACTTTAACAAATGTCGCCGTGTCTCCCATCTCTGACTCATTTTTTTTTTTTCGGGTTTCTCTTGCTCTATTTCCATCAAATCCTAAACCTAAACTACAAAGTATAAATTACCAATTACCTTGATTGTCCTTGTCCTTATTGCCAGGCCGCAAGATGCAGACCACTCGCTCCAGGCTTCCCAGTCACATTTGACCGCGCGGCAAGGGCAGTCCGTGGTGCGCTTCTCGGTCTCTGGAAGATTGGGGCAACTTTGCGGTAGACCGGAGCAGTCGTATTTCTGCACTGTCACTGACACAGTCCTGGAAGATTAGTCGCATAAAATGAGCTCTTCGTAAAAGCCGAACTAATGTAGCGTAGCATTATCGTAAAAAAATGAAAAAGGACCGGTATGACCGAAATGTGATTTTTAGGAGCGATATTGCGGTGTTAGATTCCTGTTACCTAACGCTAACCCAACAAGCCAATAGAAGTTTTTCCCCCCGTCTTAAGATGAGTGGTGGGAAAAAACTAGGCCAATAAGTGAATGAAGGCATTACCATCTCTACTCCATCCCCCTCTAAACATGCGCGGTGGGGGAATGCTGGCCAACAAGTCATCAATGGAGGTATTACCCCTCCCTACAGATATGCACGACGGTAGAATGCTTGGACAAAGGCCTATGTCAATTGGTGAATAGAGGCATTACCAACATTACTCCCCCCCCCTTCGAACATGTGCGGTGGGAGAACACTTTGCCAACAAGTCATCAATGGAGGTTTTACTCCCCCCCCCCCCCCTCCAGATATCCGTGGACAACGGCCTATGTCAATTTTAATTAGTGAATAGATGCCTTACCCCTCCCCCCTCCCCCTTCAAACATGCGCGGTTGGAGTGTGAAGTGAATGAAGCCATTACTTGACGGTTCTGGTCCGGGTGGCGGTACCACACGTGGCTGTCCAGGCAGACCATGCGTTAAACTGATCGCATTTCACGGTTTTGCAGTTGCACAGTATTTTACGGGTCTCCGCCTCGGGATTCTGTGGACATGTCTGCGGCAGACCGTCACATGAGGGCTTCTGGACAGTTTCCCTGATGACAAAGTGGGTATTGTTATAAGTTCAGATCCTCACGATTATGCTTTCAATTCGTGGTTTAATTCAACTAATATTTCTCAAAATCTAAATTACAACTAACTCCGAGCTTCAACGAGGAACCAGCCCCTACGGGGGGTCCCAATCAAACATCAGGGGCCACAGGGAACCCAAGGAGGGCAATAAACATATTACAACATCTCCCCCCTTTCAAAACTTCAATAAATGTTCAAAAAAAAAAAAAAAAAAAAAATGTTCTTAACATTGTTCAATAAGTCTTTGTGGCTTCTTCACTTCACGACCAGCTCTTGTTCTGATGGGTGAATGTGCTTCTGTTTCTCTCTGATCTTCCTGTACTTTCAATGGACTTGGCGGTTCATTGATCTGCGCTTTCCTAGCGACCACTTGAGGTTGAGGACTCATGTATGTGGGAGCCACTGGCATCTTCGGATTCATGGGTGTGTCCTTCGGGACAGAAATGATGTGCCTTCGATTTCTTCGAAATACACGTCCTTTCTCATCTTCAACTACATATGACCTTGGCAGGACTTCTGCTTTACACCATTCTTTATCTTTGTTTACACGAACTCTAACTTTGTCCCCAACTTCCAAAGGGGGAAGGTCCCGGCTGTGTTGATCATAGCTCATCCGTGAACTTGCTTGTCGATGGGCTAATGCCTTTACCACTCTGTGAGGGTCTACTGGGTGAGGTACCAACAGACGTCGATGGGTAGGTAGTGTTGAACGTGTACGCCTACTCATGAGTAGTTGGGCAGGTGAGACACCTATGTCGTCAAAAGGTGTATTTCTGTACTTTAATAAACCTTCAAATGGGTCTTTATTCTCTGCTGCTGCTTTCTTAAAGATTCGCTTTGCAGTCTGGACAGCTCTTTCCGCAGCATCATTGGACTGGGGATACTCGGGTGAGCTGGTTACATGCTGGAATCCCCAAGCTTCTGCAAACTGCTTAAACTCATGGGTAGTACTGAAAATATTGCGGGTGTTACTGTATTGTGGGCCATTGTCGCTGATCACTTTGGCTGGAATGCCAAATCTTGCAAAGATTTGCTTCAAGGTGTTGACAACACACATGGCAGTGGACTGCCGAAGTAGTTCAACTTCAAAATACTTCGAATAGAAATCAACCACAATCAAGTAGGAATGGCCAGCAAATTCAAAAAGGTCAGTTCCAACAACCTGCCACGGTAGACCTGGAAGGTCATGTGGATGTAGGGTTTCTCTCTGCTGTTGGTTGCGGAATGCATTACAAATCTGACATGAACGTACTCGGTCCTTAATATGGGCAGTCATGGAGGGCCAAAAGACATAGTCTCTTGCCAAACTCAGACTCTTACTCTCACCCATGTGTGCTCCATGTATATCTTCAAGTACTTCAGCTCTCATGGATCTTGGTACTACAATTCTATCAGATTTGAACAGCAAACCATCTTCAACACTAAGCTCTTCCTTGTAATTCCAGTATTCTCTTGCCAGTTCGTCAACCTGATCCTTGTCTTCTGGCCAACCCTCTAGGACATATTCCATTACTACTCTTGAGGTTTCATCGTTACTTGATGCATCTCTGAATTTCTTTAATGTGGAATTCTCAATTCCCAGATTTTCAATCAGATTGATTCCAATCACATCCTCTGGTTCACTTACTGGCGTAGTGTCAGTGAGTGGGGCTCTACTCAAACAATCAGAGATGATTTGTTTCTTGCCTGGGACATATCTCACATCCAAATCATACTTGGTTAGCTTCAGAAGCATTCTCTGCAATCGTGGTGGGCATTCATTTAGGGGCTTCCTAAAAATTGCCTCCAATGGTTTGTGATCAGTTTCTACAATCACTCTCCTGCCATATACATACGTGTGGAACTTGTCTGCTCCCCATAGTATAGCTAACAACTCTCTTTCAATGTTAGCATATCTCTGCTCACAAGACGACAAAGTCTTTGAACCAAAGGCAATCGGCTTACCCTCTTGGATGATGACTGCACCAAGGCCAGTGCTACTCGCATCTACATTCAGAATGGTCTGTTTGTGATTGTCAAAATAGGCCAACACTGGTGCATGGGTGATCACAGCTTTGAGCTTCTCGAATGCCTCTTGTTGAGGCTTCTCCCAGGTGAAAGCTGCTACTTGCTGGGTCAGCTGGGAGATTGGGCCTTGCAGATCAGCTTTGTGTTCAATGAACTTGTCCAAGTAGTTGATTGTTCCTAAGAATCGCTGCACGCCATCTTTGTCTGATGGGGGTGGCATCTCACTAATTGCACGCACTTTCTCAGGATCTGGTTTCAAACCCTCGGATGTGAACACATGTCCGACATAGCTTACTTCTGGAACTCGAAGCTTGATCTTCTTTGGATTAAATTTCAGGCCCACCTCTCTGCTTCTTTCAAGTACTGCTATCATCTTCCTATCAACATCACTTATATCTTTTCCATGGATTAAAAAATCATCAACAATTATTTCAACTGCAACTCCAGCGAAGAGCCTGTCCATCTCTCGTTGGTATATCTCAGGAGCAGATGAAATTCCAAATGGCAGCCGTGTAAATCTATACCGTCCCCAAGGTGTGTTGAATGTCAGAAGTTTCGAGCTTTCCTCATCTACCTCCACCTGCCAGTATCCACTGCATGCATCCAGTGTGGTGAACATTGTAGCTCCAGAAAGGCGATTGGCAACTTGCTCAACAGTGACCATGGGGTAGTGTGGCCTCTTGAGGGCCTTATTCAGATCCCTGGGATCGATGCAGATACGGACACTGTCTTTAGATGGTGGGTTGGCTCTGTCCTTCTCTTTTCGTTTGTCAACAACCAACATTGAAGACACCCACGGTGTGTGCTCTTCTTCTTTAACGATAATCCCATCTTGTTCCATCTCTTGGAGTTTTTCTCTTGTCGGTTCAAGCAGGGATATGGGGATCTTCCTAGGGGGGTGGACTACTGCAGGCACTGATGGATCTATCTCTAGGTGTACCTTGTTTGGCAGTCTTCCCGGTTTGTTACTAAAACAATCTTGGTACTGGGATAGAACCGGATCTTCTACCAACAATTCTGCATTCGGCTTGTTGCCATTCCCTTGTGTGGTCTCCTCGGCCAGTCTTTCTGGTGTGTCTATCAGGTCAAGATTCATAAACTTGAGCACCTCTAAGTCTAGGCAGGCTTCACAACTCAACAGGGGTGTAAACTCTCCATGCACAACAAGGTACAGCAGATCTATTTTTCGGTTCTTGTACTGGGTTGGAAGGCGACCACATCCAACAGGATGAATTGCCTTGTCTGCGAGCCATCCTTTAAGAGGCTGATGAATCTTTCGTAGCGGTTGTGTAGTGATGGCCTTATATACATGATATGGCATCACATTGGCCTCTGCACCTGTATCAGCTTTGACTTTCACCTCTTTTTGTGCAATCTTAAGGGTAATCACGCTCTTCTTTGTGCTATTGGGGCTGGACACAGTCCCAAGTTCTACTGATCCAAAGTATAAGTGTGGATCACCCCCACGATCACCTTGGCCCATACTCTCAACCTGGTTTTCTTGCTCTACTGTGCTGACCGGTGTTTCTTTCTTACCCTTAAGAGGACACAACTTTGCAAAGTGTCCCTCTTGTTGGCAATTTCTACATTTCTTTCTTAAGGCAGGACAAATACTTGGTTTTGTGAAACGGTGCTGAAAACCACAAAACTTACAGGTAGGATTAGGTGCTCTCTCCTTTCCTTGAACTGGATGTACACTCAATGGCTGCTGTGAACCAGTTGGTGAAGCAAACTTGAATTTCTGCAACTCAGCAGCTTCATAGGTTCTACAGTAATCATGGGCACTTTGGAGTGTCAAATCTGGCTTTTTCAACAACTCCCCTCTCAACTCATTCGAGAGCACCCCTCCCACGATACGATCTCTGATCAGTGAATCTCTGAGGGTCCCAAACTCACATGTCAACGATAAGCGTTTCAGCTCACTCACGAAATTGTCCATCCTCTCACCTTCTTTCTGGTTTCTTTGATTAAACACAAGGCGCTCATAGATGACGTTTCTTGCTCCCTGACAGTGTTCCTTGAACTTTCTACACACATCTTCATAAGATTCATTGCTTTCTCCTTCGTTGAAAACAAAATGACTATATTCTTCAATTGCATCTGCTCCAGCACAATTGAGTAGCAAGTTCACCTTTAACTTGTCAGGTTTCTCATCCTTTCCTTTCGCCACTAGGTAAATTTCGAACTGCATAATAAATTTCCTCCAATTTTCTGAGGCTTGGGCATCCAGCACCAGTGGACCAGGAGTCCTGTGCGACTCTACTTCTGCCATAATTTCAATTCTTTTCTCGATATTCTTTACCTTGATTCTCGTTAAACTTTTACTTGACTTCTGACACCATGTTATAAGTTCAGATCCTCACGATTATGCTTTCAATTCGTGGTTTAATTCAACTAATATTTTTCAAAATCTAAATTACAACTAACTCCGAGCTTCAACGAGGAACCAGCCCCTACGGGGGGTCCCAATCAAACATCAGGGGCCACAGGGAACCCAAGGAGAGCAATAAACATATTACAACAGGTATCGCTTATCAACGAGAACTACAGACAACATATATTTTAAATTGAGAATTCTTGGGGTTTTTTTTAGATAGCTGTCATATTGTACCAACTTCAACCAGTTATACTGGTGCATTAGAGCTAGAGCTAAGCTAAATTAAGTGACCCCGCTGGTATATTGTAGAACTCGAATCAAGGAATGAACTCGGAAATACCCCTGTCAGAGCCAGGCTTCGAACCTGGGCCACAGCGGCGAGAGGATGTATCTATTTACGCCTTACTTGATGTATCTATTTACGCCTTACTTGATGTATCTATTTACGCCTTACTTGATGTATCTATTTACGCCTTACTTGATGTATCTATTTACGCCTTACTTGATGTATCTATTTACGCCTTACTTGATGTATCTATTTACGCCTTACTTGATGATCTCTATGGTTCTGCTTCTTGTTGCAGACCCACACGACGCGGACCACACGGTCCACGGGTTCCACACACACTTCACGGTAGGACAGGTGCAGTTGGTTGTCCGGGTTTGCGTCTCGGGGGCCGGACACGTGGTTTGCAGACCGCTACAGCTCGGCTTGTTAATCACGTGATTTGTGACCGCGCTAGTCCTGCGTCGAGTGACTGTGCCACAGGAGCCGGACCAGCTGGACCAGTCATTCCACGCACACGTCACGTAACGACACGGGCCTACACGCACGAGATAAAACGAGTTATATATCCACCCACACGTCACGTAACGACACGGGCCTACACGCACGAGATAAACGAGTTATATATCCACCCACACGTCACGTAACGACACGGGCCTACACGCACGAGATAAACGAGTTATATATCCACGCACGTCACGTAACGACACGGGCCTACACGCACGAGATAAACAAGTTATTTACCCACCCACACGTCACATAACGACACGGGCCTACACGCACGAGATAAACAAGTTATATACCCACCCACACGTCACATAACGACACGGGCCTACACGCACGTGATAAAACGAGTTATATATCCACGCACGTCACGTAACGACACGGGCCTACACGCACGAGATAAACAAGTTATATACCCACCCACACGTCACATAACGACACGGGCTCACACGCACGTGATAAAACGAGTTATATATCCACGCACGTCACGTAACGACACGGGCCTACACGCACGAGATAAAACGAGTTATATATCCACCCACACGTCACGTAACGACACGGGCCTACACGCACGAGATAAACGAGTTATATACCCACCCACACGTCACGTAACGACACGGGCCTACACGCACGAGATAAACAAGTTATATACCCACCCACACGTCACATAACGACACGGGATCACACGCACGTGATAAAACGAGTTATATTTCCACCCACACGTCACGTAACGGCGCGGGTCACACGCACGAGATAAAACTAGTTATATATCCACCCACACGTCACGTAACGACACGGGCCTACACGCACGAGATAAAACGAGTTATATATCCACCCACACGTCACGTAACGACACGGGCCTACACGCACGAGATGATACAAGTTATATATATATCCACATCTCACGTAACGACACGGGCCTAAACGCACGAGATGATACAAGTTACATATATCCACATCTCACGTAACGACATGGGCCTACACGCACGAGATAAAACGAGTTATATATCTACCCACACGTCACGTAACGACACGGGCCTACACGCACGAAAGGTACAAGTTATATATATATATCCACATCTCACGTAACGACATGGGCCTACACGCAAGAGATAAAACTAGTTATATATCTACCCACACGTCACGTAACGACACGGGCCTACACGCACGAGATAAAACGAGTTATATATCCACCCACACGTCACGTAACGACACGGGCCTACACGCACGAGATGATACAAGTTATATATATATCCACATCTCACGTAACGACACGGGCCTAAACGCACGAGATGATACAAGTTACATATATCCACATCTCACGTAACGACATGGGCCTACACGCACGAGATAAAACGAGTTATATATCTAACCACACGTCACGTAACGACACGGGCCTCACGCACGAGATAAAACGAGTTATATATCCATCCACCCGTCACGTGACGACACGGGCCTTACGCAAGAGATAAAACGAGTTATATATCCACCCACCCACACGTCACGTAACGACACGGGCCTACACGAACGAGATACGAGTTATATATCTATCCACACGTCACGTAACGACAAGGCAAAATGGAGCAGGGAATGAACAGACGTGAGAGGAACGAGATAAATAAAATAGAGGTTCTGGGCGGTTAAAAAACTACATCTTGGCTTTTTTTAACGTCACCTTTTAACACAGTGCTAATGGTTTTTCGCAAAAATCAGCATGAGTTAAAGACTTGGGCGAGCAAAAGCAAGACAACGACGACGCGGCTACTCACAGTTCATGTCCTTGGTCTCTATCCTCTCCTGGTCACATGTTTGCTGCAGTCCAGAACACCCTCCCTGCTGCTCAATCACGTGGGAGTTGACCTTGCTCAGACGACGAGTTCTACGCATGCCCTTACCGCACGACGCTGACCAAGCGGACCAAGGAGCGTAGTCGCAGGTCACGTACTTGCACTTGAACACTAAAATACGTTGATCATATTGGGATACACAATTTTGCACCATACGCCGTTTTAACACTTGTTTGTTACTGCATGACTGCAGTTGCGGCGAAGAGGACACATTTCGAAAATGATAGACACATCTCTTACATATCTCTGAAAAAACCATTCAAAATGCCTCCTTTATTGAGTGACATTGATAAGCATGAGTTGATAAGCGAAATGCATGCTGGGATGATTTAAGGTACCAATGTTGATGTTGTGAATCTATTTGGTAAAGCACCTAGCTTTAATCCAGTATCACATCAACATGTTAACGATGCTGCAATCATGGACAAATTACTTAGGAACATAATGGTTTTGCGCACGTAGAACACGGGTGCGCGCATCATAATATCGGAACCTACTCTGTTCCGATAAGCCGCCATGATATCTGAACCTACTCTGTATCGATAAGCCGCCCCCCCCCCCCTATTCAATGTTGTTCATAAATCAACTTTCTCTACAATGCAATGTATATTTTCACGTGCGACATTGAGCGTGGGGGGGGAGAGGGAGGGTAGAAATATGATATATGTCGAAGACAATTTTTGTCTAATAAAACTAACTAAATAAAAATTGATCCATCGTCCCATTGTTTTTGTTCCGGATTCTCTGAAATTACGCGTGCGAAAAAAAAACTCACCCGATTATGTGAAGAGCCCTAACGGGGTGTGTGCTGTGGTGAGTCGTCACGGCGGGGGGGGGGGGGGGGGGGGTGAGAGGTTTTGAGCTGTGAGGAGCCCTCACGGGGTGTGTGCAGTGGTAAGTCGTCACGGGGGGTGAGAGGTTTTGAGCTGTGAGGAGCCCTCACGGGGTGTGTGCTGTGGTGAGTCGTCACGGCGGGGGGGGTGGGGGATGAGAGGTTTTGAGCTGTGAGGAGCCCTCACGGGGTGTGTGCTGTGGTGAGTCGTCACGGCGGGGGGGGGGGGGGGGGGTGAGAGGTTTTGAGCTGTGAGGAGCCCTCCCTGGGTGTGTGCGCTGTGATGGACGCGGGGGCCACGTTCATTGGGGGGGGGAGAAATGGGAACTTTATGCATAATAATTGGTACAATTTCTTTGTACCGGATTCACAGTCGTGGCGTAATCAGATTTAACGTGAGAATGGCGAATTACTTACTCTGACATGTAGAGGTTGTGAGTGCGCTTAGCAGTGTGGGTAGCTGACTCATGCTCATGACCGAAAACATATGCTCGTTTTTCGGATCCGAAGCCATAAACTCCAGTTCCGCTTTGTTCGTCCTAAGCCCAACGCCCACCGAGAAGATATTGATTCCATTTTCTCGAAGCTTTCTGATTGGCTCTTTGAGGCTTACTAGAGATCCCGTGCTCACTCCGTCTGTGACAACCAGTAAAATCTAAAAACAAGTGACAGACACGTTACTGATGTGAATGGGAGTCTTAATCAATTCGGCTGGTTAATTGGTTAATTAGAACAATATCTGCATGAGCTCGCCTAGTGCGCAGTGTCTTATGTCCACAGGGGCCAGGGAAATTAGATGTAGATGTAGATCTTTTATTATTGGTATACCATATAACTTTTGTTACATAAGTTGTTTCAACCAATAAATTTCTATATTTATTTTCCTTATTATATTTCCTTATTTCCTTTCCTTATACACATACACAGAAAAATGTGCTTAGCAGCCTTAACAGCCTTTTGCACCTTTTTTGGCGGGTTTAAGAGTAGATGAAAAAGCTGTTCCTTGTTGTGGAATGTAATTTTGTCTTTTTCCAGAACATCAAGCATTTCTCTCCTAAGGTTATCATAGATGGGACATCTCAGTAGGAAGTGCCACTCATCTTCTGTTTCGTTGAGGTCGCATTGCCGGCAGAGTCTTTCCTTTGGGCTGCGGTATGGCCTGGAGTACCGTTCAGCCTCTATTTCTAATTTATGACAACTTAATCTTTGGCGTGTCAACTCTTCTCTATGTTTGATGTTTTGGGCATTAAATAGGTACGTTTTCTTGTCATATTTTGTTTTAAACTTACGGTAAGTTCTAAGTTTGTTCTTTTGTCCGGGCTTTTTTGAATCGTTAAAGATTATCAGCTTCAGAAGGGGCGTGACTGCCCCCCCCCCCACTAGGGACCTTACGATTCACGACGGCGCAAACAGTCGTAAGCTCTCCGCCGTCGTGAATCTTAAGTTCGCTTGTGAGGATAGCGAGTATCATGTTTTCAATTTTTGGCAATAAGTTGTTGACATTTTCTAATAACAATGGTTTTCTACCTTGGTGATGCCATTTCTGCCGCCTCCAGCAGACGTGAAAAGTTGTTCCCGTGCCATGTCCAGCGCCTTGTCAGTGTATGTCCACCCGCCTACACACATCAAACACAATCTGGACAATGACCATACGACTTATGCATTAGCCAGACAAGCCAGAACAAACTCTAAAAGTGTCTGAGTCGACCTGCCGACACATGTTTATTGACCGTATGTTCTGGTCGTAATGACATGTGACAATGTCACGTGATGTGCTTACCGTGCTGTCGGATACCCTGGATGGCTGTCATGAAGTCGTTTTTGTTGCCAAACTGGTTAAACTTGATTCGCATGGTGGGATTCGTACTGAACGTGATGACGCCCATCTGAATACCGTCAGCACCGAAATTATCAAACCCGCCAGCCATGGATGCTACGAAGTTTGTCATGCGAACGAAATCCTCGTCCGAGACACTGCCCGACTCGTCCAGGATCAGACCAACGTCTGCCTTGCAACCTGGTTAAAGCAAACAACGCGTTAACAAAGTAATAATTGCCTTCAATAACGGATAATGCAACCAGCGCATTGACCTAAATAAGAACGGACACAGCACTGATGACCTTGCGAAATGGCTAAGAGAACGAATAGGCAGATGAATGGGATCACGCATAGTTTGGGTTGTGTCATGAGGTTAGGCTTTATTGCCATGGTTACGTCACGCAATTAATAAAGAGAGACTTACAAGATCTGTGCTTGACTTCCGTCTCTGGCGCAGGGCAGGTTGTCTGGAGGCCGTTACAGTTGGCTTGCGTGACAGTGTGCTGCGTGACCTCGCTAGTCCTCTGCCTCACCATCCTACCGCACGTGCTTGACCACGCCCCCCATTGATTCCACGAGCACGTCACATAGCGGCATGGACCTGGAAGTATCCGACGACACACAATAACATTGCGGTTGTTCTGTCCCCAAAAACGTTGTTTTAATTCCAATTGGAAAGTGGTATAGAAAGCGGTAGACCAACTAAAAACTGCAATGCGCTCGCTTGCTAGCGTGGCCACAAAGTTTCGAAAAAAAATAGCCAATGAGAACACGAGGATTGCAGTTTTGATTGACGCAGACACTGAACCATCCTTGTCACGCTGATGTCAAATCGATAGTGTGTTTCCTATTGGCTCTTCCTAAAACTATCCCGGTCGACATGTCAATCAAATAGTGTTTTTTTTTTTTTTGCATTCTTATTGGATTTCTTCCTAAACGCTGATTTAGACAGTACGATAAGTTTTATGCGACACCTCTATACTACTATTCTATAGAGTGCAAATCAGCGTACGACTCCGCTACGATGCTCGACTACGAAAATCTCAGTGTGAAATACAGTGCTAAAGAAAACCTCACCCCCCCCCCCCACCCCCCACCCCAAAAGACGTAGGAAGGTCGCATATGGCTAAATTGTGCTGTGTAATTCAGCCTTAAAGCTGCCCGGTCGCCACGAAAGCAAGCTTATAAATTTCATTTAGGTTTCCTCTCATACTTAATTACAAGAATTGAGATGGGAAACACACGCGTCGGGCTCGGCAAACGTGACAGACTTGGGTTTCCTGTGGATGGTAAAAGTTGTGACGTCACAGGAGACCATCTCGGCGGGCTCGTCCCAGCCCCCACGCTGCCTCACGGTTCATTTCGTGCACAGGAAACCCGATACGAACGCCTGGTACTCGGCAGAACACAGGAATCCCGGTAAGAACGCCTAGTACTAGGCTGCATAAGTTACAGACAGGCGAGCAAAAGCAAAGGCTCCTCGTACGAGTACGCAGTACGCGGCCGGCTACTCACAGTTCATGTCCTTGGTCTCTGTCTTCTCCTGGTCACATGTTTGCTGCAGTCCAGAACACCCTCCCTGCTGCTCAATCACGTGGGAGTTGACCTTGCTCAGACGACGAGTTCTACGCATGCCCTTACCGCACGACGCTGACCAAGCGGACCAAGGAGCGTAGTCGCAGGTGACGTACTTGCACTTGTACGCTGCAGGAATGACAAGAGAGTCGTCATGTTTTTTATGAAATACTTTACTTATTGTTGTTATTGCTATATTTACTTTCGAGTGCTTATTCCAAGTTGCTTGTTGATCGTCACCTCATTTATTTGAGCAGTGGAACCTAAATTATAACGAGGCTCCTGACGAGTCCACTTCGTACTTTTAAGTTTTATTTTCATGTGAAAAAACTCGTACTTCACTACAAACAATAGAATAGTATTTTCTATTATTAAGTAAGCTCGACGTAACGATATTTTCTGTCATTTTTCAGAAAAAAATATTGCTGCATCTGAAGTTACGGTTTACAAGATTTATGAATATAACTTCTTTTGTGTGTGCCATAACATATCATCATTTGGAAACTCCTTTCTAAGTTTACAGTTAGCCTCCTCCGCAGACAACTTCTCTCATCGGAAAGATAAAGCGTTTTTTTTAATGCGGGCTTCCTGTGGCGAATAGAGGAGAAAATAACGCAGTTGGGAGGGCCCGCGTCCTAAAATCACAAATACAGGTATCCCGAATTTAAATAAAGGCCCTTACAGAGTAGTCGCCTGCGCAGGAGGCTAGTTTCCAGTAAAACATTGGCATATCTTACTTGCACACGACGCCTCGCTGATGGCTGTGAGTAGAGTGGGGAGTTGTGCCATGCTCGACACATAGAAAACATGGGAGTTCTTAGGATCTGATGCCATGAACTCAAGTTCCTGTTTGTTGATGTTGCTGCCTATTCCCACCGTGAAAATATTCACGTGACTTGCTTTGAGGAGTTGAGTGGGCGTCTTCAGGCTCGCCATCCCGCTAGTGCTGACTCCATCAGTCAGAATTAACAACATCTGGACGTCAAAAAAACAGACAGCGTCAACGCATACTGCATCAAGTATTGTTACGACTCGTTACTTTGAAAAACATTGTTAGCCAGGATCGGCAAAATCTGAAGACAAGAAAGGGGAGGGGTAAACAAATGTCAGCCCGTCCCTGACACGCTATTTTGGCTCTATCATCGGTGTAATGTGTGACGCGTAACTTTGGCTCAATCATCAGTGTAATGCGTGACACGTTACTTTGGCTCCATGATCAGTGTAATGCGTGACGCGTTACTTTGGCTCTATCATCAGTGTAATGTGTAACACGTTACTTTGGCTCTATCATCAGTAAAATGCGTGACACGTTACTTTGGCTCTATCATCAGTGTAATGCGTGACGCGTTACTTTGGCTCTATCATCAGTGTAATGCGTGACGCGTTACTTTGGCTCTATCATCAGTGTAATGTGTGACACGTTACTTTGGCTCTATCATCAGTGTAATGCGTGACGCGTTACTTTGGCTCTATCATCAGTGTAATGTGTGACACGTTACTTTGGCTCTATCATCAGTGTAATGTGTGACACGTTACTTTGGCTCTATCATCAGTGTAATGCGTGACGCGTTACTTTGGGTCTATCATCAGTGTAATGCGTGACACGTTACTTTGGGTCTATCATCAGTGTAATGCGTGACGCGTTACTTTGGCTCTATCATCAGTGTAATGTGTGACGCGTTACTTTGGCTCTATCATCAGTGTAATGCGTGACACGTTACTTTGGCTCTATCATCAGTGTAATGCGTGACACGTTACTTTGGCTCTATCATCAGTGTAATGCGTGACGCGTTACTTTGGCTCTATCATCAGTGTAATGTGTGACACGTTAGTTTGGCTCTATCATCAGTGTAATGTGTGACACGTTACTTTGGCTCTATCATCAGTGTAATGCGTGACACGTTACTTTGGGTCTATCATCAGTGTAATGCGTGACACGTTACTTTGGGTCTATCATCAGTGTAATGCGTGACGCGTTACTTTGGCTCTATCATCAGTGTAATGTGTGACGCGTTACTTTGGCTCTATCATCAGTGTAATGCGTGACACGTTACTTTGGCTCTATCATCAGTAAAATGCGTGACACGTTACTTTGGCTCTATCATCAGTAAAATGCGTGACGCGTTTCTTTGGGTATATTGTCATTTCTTTGGGTATATTGTCATTGTAATGTATAACGCTATAATGTCTAAATATTGTCGTTAGTGTAATGCCCGACCCGTGGTTACCTTGGAGACCCCTGGTCTGACGCCAGCAGCTGACTGGAACAAGCTTGTCCGAGCGAGATTCAGCGCTTTGTCCGAATACGTCCAGCCCCCTGAAACAAAAGAAATTAATGTTGTAGCAGATTTCTTTATTCTCTATGATGAACCCTCCCCTTAAATGTCAATCATTATTTCAGCCACTGCACTCTTACCCCTAACGCCCCTCCCCATTCTAGCTTCCCTCCCCCCTCCCCCTCCCTCCTCGCCTAAGCGCCTACTCACTAGTATGATGAATGCCTTGTACGGTGCGGATAAAGTTGGCTTTGTCGTCTTCACATTCCCAGGCTAACGTCCTGACTCCCCCCCCCCCCCCCCCCCCCCGACCCCTGCTCGGTTGAGCGCTACTCACTGGCCTGACGAATGCCTTGTACGGCGCGGATAAAGCTGGCCTTGTCTTGAAACTGGTTGAACTTGATGTCGACGTGCGCATCAGTACTGAAGGTGATGATACCCATTTGTATCCCCTGTGGGCCGTAATTGTTGAACTCGTTCGCCATAGCGACGATGAAGTCCTTCTCCCTCTGGAAGTCGGCGTCATTAACACTGCCAGATTCATCCATCATAATACCCAGCTCTGCCTTGCAACCTGAGAAAACCCAAGACCCCAGCCGTGAGAAAGAATACTTATTACAATAGCAAGCTTTGCCTTGCTACATGAGAAACCCAGGACCCAAGCCGTAAGAAAGAATACTTATTATAATAGCAAGCTTTGCCTTGCAACATGAGGAAAACCCAAGACCCCACCCGTGAGAAAGAATACTTGTTACAATAACAAGCTTTACCTTGCAACATGAGAAACCCAGGATCCCACCCGTGATAAAACATACTTATTATAATAGCAAGCTTTGCCTTGCAACATGAGAAACCCAGGATCCCACCCATGAGAAAAATACTTATTATAATAGCAAGCTTTGCCTTGCAACACGGGAAAACTTAGGATCCCACCCGAGAGAAAAATACTTATTATAATAGCAAGCTTTGCCTTGCAACATGAGAAAGCCCAGGATCCTACCCGTGAGAAAGAATACTTATTATAATAGCAAGCTTCGCCTTGCAACACGAGAAAACTCAAGACCACACACATTAAAATGCTAATCTAGATAGTTATAATAATACCAAGGCCTGCCTTGCAACATGAGAAAATCCAAGACCCCACACGAGAGAAAAATAATTATTAAAATGCTAATCTAGATAGTTATAATAATACCAAGGCCTGCCTTGCAACATGAGAAAATCCAAGACCCCACCCGATAGAACGATAGTTTTAGTAAAAACCCAGGACCCCACCCGTGAGAAAAATACTTATTATAGCACCAATTTTGCCATGCCATCTGTGTAAAACCAATGACCCCACCCGTGAGAAAAAAAAAATATTATTATTACCAATTTTGCTATGCAATCCGTGTAAATACAAAGGCCGAAAACGTGAGAAAGATAAGTATCGTAATAGTAATTTTGCCATGCATCTGTGTAAAACCAAAGACCCCACCCGTGAGAAAACTACTTTGAGAGAACTGCCTTGCAATATGAATTTCTTACATGACATGTAGATGCTTTCAGTCTGTGGCGCAGGGCAGGTTGTCTGGAGGCCGTTACAGTTGGCTTGCGTGACAGTGTGTTGCGTGACCTCGCTAGTCCTCTGCCTCACCATCCTACCGCATGTACTTGACCACGCCCCCCATTGATTCCACGAGCACGTCACATAGCGGCATGGACCTGCACGATAAAATATCAGTTGAGATCTGAATGTGATAAGACCAGGGCTCGTATTGAGTATAATAGCTTTGGTTGTGATTATAATGAAATAATGATAGTTATGATGGTTATGATGACAAGAGCGACGATGATAATTACGAAGACCAACACAATGACGACTACGATGATTACTACCTTAACGACAAGAACGACGTCGATGATAACGACGACAATGAGCCTGATTATGACGTCGATGATAACGACGACAATGAGCACGATGATGACGTTCATGATTATGATGACAATGAGTAAGATGATGATGATGACGTCGATGATGACGACGACAATGAGAAAGATGATGATGTCGATGATTGTGACGACAATGAGTAAGATGATAATTGTGATTACAATGACGATAGTTATAAAGATGATGGTAGCGGTGTCGTTGGTAGTAATTATGATGAAAATGAGACTATGATGTTTTTTTTTAATTTCATTATAAAAAAAAAATAAAATATCATATCCTGATGATGTATACAGTAGTATCAGCAGTGGTAATGATATTGTAATCATGATGGCGATGATTCTAGAATACCGTTCTAGCAGGTACTTACAGCTGCTGCTCGTCGTCTCCGACTGCTGCTGTTGGCAGGTCTGGGGCAGACCTGAGCATCCACCTTGTTGATCCTTCACCAAGGTGTTGGTCTTGGTCAGGCTTCGTACTCGGGTCATGCCAGACCCGCAAGACTTCGACCACGAGCCCCACGTCGAGTACTCGCAAGACACGTAACGGCAGCTGAACGCTAGAATGAGAATGCATAGCGTGTTATGTTACGTTAGGATAAAACTTGTCATGTAACGATTTCCGTATGTCAGCGTCACGTAACGACAGCTGAACGCTAGAATGAGAACGTGTTATTATTTACGTGTTAATAGCGTGTTATTTCACGTTAGGAGTAAAACATTTCACGTAGGGATAACTGTATGTTAGCGTCAGAAAACGACAGCTGAACGCTAGAATAAGAACGCATAGCGTGTTTTGTCACGTTAGGATTAAAACATTTTACGTAAGGATAGCCGTATGCCAGCGTCACGTAACGACAGCGGAACACTAGAATGCATAGCGTGTTATGTAATGTTTGGATAATGACATGCCACGTAACGATAGCCGTATATCAGCGACACGAAATGACAGCTGAACGTATCCATAGCCGTATGTCAGCGTCACACGCATCGACAGCTAAACGCTAAAATGTGACGTCGGGATAAAACATGTCACTTAAGGATAACTGTTTGTCGTTTCACGAAACAACAGCCATGTCACGTCACGTACATCACCGTTAGAGTGAGAAGTGTGCAATGTTTCACCACAGGCTTCCCACCCGCGTCACTGAAGGATTTCTAAGGACATACGAATTCACGCAAATAAACATCTTTGAGTTATATCTTCATGCTCTATTCTTTAAATAAACTTAGTTGGGATGTAAATGCATCCGTCTGTGGTGTTTTGTCTTCCCAAGAAACTCGATTTTACGAGTTTAGAGCGATATAACTTTGTCTCGGATTTTGAGTCGATACTAAGTATGTTAATAAGACAAGGCTGGCAACTTTATTCTGACTACATCAGAAGATATAACTCATAGATGTTTATTTGCGTGATTTAGTATGTCCTTAGAAATCCTTCAGTGACGCGGGTGGGAAGCCTGTGGTGAAACATTGCACACTTCTCACTCTAACGGTGATGTACGTGACGTGACATGGCTGTTGTTTCGTGAAACGACAAACAGTTATCCTTAAGTGACATGTTTTATCCCGACGTCCTTAGAAATCCTTCACTGACGCGGGTGGGAAGCCTGTGGTTTCACTTCATGTAACGACAACTGAACGCGGAAGTGATTTTGCTTTGATTTAGTTATTTTGCCGATAAAAGCGCGCGCGAGTGTGCAACCCTGAAAGTCATGTTATTGCAAATCGCCTATTGGTACGGCTAGCTGAGGGTTAATGCTTCACAGGTAGACGGGGGCAATGTATGGCGAATTCACATTCAGGTACTTAGATATTTAGCAAAGAGGCTGCGGATATCCTCACATGAGCACGAGGAAGAGGAGATCGAGTTGACGAGGTTCTTTAGTTCCTTCATGCTGTCCACGTAGTACACATGTGACCGGCCAGGCTGAGAAGCCATCAGTTCCAGCTCGTTGCGGTTGATGTTTCTCCCGACGCCGATTGATATGATATTAACGGACGCGTCTTTCAGGCGCTTGAGAGGCGCTTTCAGGCTGTCGATTCCTCTGGTGCTCACTCCGTCTGTTATGATAATCAGCACCTAGAACAGAATGGAGCTGTTATCTTCTACAGTTAAAAGTTCAGTGACCATTTTTGGGTGCCTTTTACACGGATAAAGATGAGGAAACGAACTGAATGTGAAAGTGTAGTTGTGTAGTTAAAGTAATGTTTTAAGCATTGTTGCATTGATCAGATATATCCGCAAGGAATGTAGAGACCACAAACCCCACCTCTCCCCCCGAGTCTCCAATCTAGTGGCAGACTTTCTTACTTTCTGGCTGCGCGGACAATAAACCACGTGCTAGATCATGTGACAACATTCAAACTCAGAAGTTGGATTGCCTTATGGGTGTAGTTATACTTTTAGAATTCAAATGCGGGATCTACCATACACTTGCGCTCACATCTTGACTGATACATTTTCCATCGCCAGTTGGACAGTGACATCATAGGTTACCTTGGCAACGTTTGAGCGGGCGCCCCTAGACGAGCTATAAAGCTGGCTGTATGCGAGATCAAGAGCCTTGTCAGTGTACGTCCATCCTCCTGTAAACAAGGGAGAAAACCATAGGTAAGTAATACTTTCCAAATGCGTAACCAGTGGAAGGAACGCAAGCGCCTAACCCACAGGAAAAATCATTGTTTACAGACCTACATTTCTTATTCATTATCGATATTTGTTCATCATTTTAAATTGAGTAGGCCAATCACGGCGCTATTTTACGATCCCGCACAATACCGAGTCTATTTTCATGCTCTTATTCAAGAAAGTAACTGATAACCTTTCAAAAGCATCAGACCTCAATCCTAATGAACATCTGTATCTTTATTATTGATCGACATTTTTTAGACGGGAAGAAATGTCGAGCTGTAACCATACTGCCCTCCCCTTCCTCCACCCCTGAATCCTGCTCATGCAAAGAACCATTACAAGAACCACTCGTGCGCATACCTGCTTGCCGTATATGGCTGACCGCCTGCTGGAGGGACCCGACGCTCGAGTGACTGTTAAGTGCTATGTCCAGGTGTGCATGCGTACTGAATGAGATCACTCCGAACTGTGCATACTGCCCGCCAATCTGGAAATGCCTGACAAGATCTTTGACAAACTCCTTCTCCTTGGTGAAATCGTCTTGCTTGACACTACCAGACTCATCCATCAAGATGCCGACATCCACTTTGCATGCTGATACAATCATGAATATCGTGGGGCTGGCCCATAAAGTTCACAACTCAAGGGAAACTTTGGTACAGTTAAGGGAAGTGGGGTAAATGGTTTCTAAGGGTAGGGACCGCGAAGAGGGAAGGGCTGGTAGTGCTATAGCTCTAACACCTTGTGGCTTGGGTTAATTTTTATTTCAGGGCTCCAGATTTTTACTTGTTTGTCTTAGCACTACCACAATGGTCTCCGCGGTCCCTTAAGGTGAGAAAGAACACGAGGGCAATGCCTTTATAGGGAAAGGTATTCATTTGAGATGCTCTTTTCGCAAGTTACACTTTGCTCTCTTATAGACTTTTTCTACTTGACTAAGTTACTGATCATAAGTTACTATACTAGAGAACATCGTGTGATCACTTACATTGTAACCAAATCTACCCTATATGAGAATGTAATCCCACTTGAAGATATCATAATTTGGAGAAAGGAAAAAGGCGCAACAAAAAAGTACCAGTGCAACCAATGTAACGATCTATGAATTACGTACCCATGAAACAGCCAATAAGCTCCACTCTCATAGACACGTGATTATGCCAGCTCTTCGGGTGAATGCGGACGAATCTGGCTTCGATAGCGGGAGAAACAGCATTCCTCACAACTGAGTTCCTGTTACTATTTCCCGTGAACGTCTGCAAATCATTATCAGTCCTTTTTACCATCATTCTACCACCAGCAGGTCTAACCACTTGTGCGCATACGATCACTTTATCGCCTTACGTGTAACTACTTCTAGCGTGAAATTACGTTGCCGTATTCGTATCTTTTAAGTGTTACAAGAGTTACAACTCTGGCTGTCCCAGCTGATATTCGAATCGGAACGACCACAGCCCTAAACAAAACTCGGTGAAACGTCCTATTTCTAACAACCCTGAAACGTATATTGTCATGACTCCTTAGCGTACGATATAACATTAACCTGGTACCTCATCCTTACCCTAAACGCCTTAGGGCCAGCCTGGCCTTATAACTTTCCAGGGTACCAGCCCTCCCCCCTCCCCTCCAAGCCCTAACGGCCCTAGGGCGTGGTATACACCACTCTGGTCTACAAATTCTTATCTTGTAATCCTTAGTAGTATAAGTCCCATCCTAACCATAGCCTGAAAATTACTCTTGCATAAAAGAAATTGAAAAAGTACAATACCTTGACAAGTCCAGCGATTCGGTAGGTAATGAACTGGGCTCCCTGGTTACTGAAGGAGAGAGTGAAGGTCTTCACCCATTGGTCATAGTCCTGGCGCCCTTGAGTCTCGACAGCAGTCACTCTGCTAGATCTTCCAAGATCGACCTACACACCGCAAAGCATCACGCTTTAAAAAGATGACGACTAATTCATGCTGTCTCTAATGGGGACGTTTAAAAGTCAGGCGCCGAGAAATCAGGGACTCTGGTAAGCATGCTGTCCTTCGATTATTAGGTATCATCTCAATACTTTGCACCTTTTAGGAATAAGGGGTAGAAAAAGTATGTTTGCATGATGGTTTAGGGTCAATTTCTTATGTTATCTAAGCTAGGATAACGCTCATGGGATTGAAAAAGTTTCCCGCTGACAATTCAAACCAGTAGTTGAAGCAGCCTCAGCATACCTGAAGCCACTGATTGGCGTCGTTTACCCTCGCGCTCCAAGCACCGATAAAACTGCCTTGACTGGCCATGTTAAGTCGCCCCCTCCATGCCATGTGCTCAGCGTCCCAGTTACTGGAGGCTGTCATCGCTTCGTTCTCGACGTATCCGCTCTCAACGCCCAATGGTTTGTCACACGCTACACAAGAAGCGCACACGTGAACCAAGGATATTATAAGACTGCTGCGTTTATTACTTGCGATACAATGACATGGACAGCCACCTCGATAAGGTACGCCTCTTCAACCAGTAACAGCACCAACAATAATATTATCTCTTGTACCAACAATAGAACTACCACCATAACCTAAGTATAGAAACCTCCCGCACCCCGACCCACCACTTAAAACGTTAGCAGAATCATTATACCACCCCAAACCAACACTTTGACTAAAGCACTATTACCACTAACACGGTAAGCATTACCATTACCAACATCCCTATAACCACCACTATGAACACTACCAACACCACCATTATCCTCATCACCACCACCACCATTACCATAATCATCACCATTACCACTACCACTATACCATCATCACCATCACCACCAATATTACCATCATTACCACCACCATCACCATCACCACCATTACCACCACTACTATACCATCACCACTATCACCATCACCATTACCAGCAGCACTATACCATCATAATCATCACCACCATTACCATCATAACCATCACTATTACCATTTTCACCATCACCACCACCATTACCATCATCACCATTGCCAACAACACCATTACCATCATCACCATTGCCAACAACACCATTACCATCATCACCATTGCCAACAACATCATTACCATCACCACCATTACCACCACTACTATACCATCATCACTATCACCATCACCATTACCAGCAGCACTATACCATCATAATCATCACCACCATTACCATCATAACCATCACTATTACCATTTTCACCATCACCACCACCATTACCATCATCAACATTGCCAACAACACAATTACCATCATCACCATTGCCAACAACACCATTACCATCATCACCATTGCCAACAACACCATTACCATCATCACCATTGCCAACAACACCATTACCATCATCACCATTGCCAACAACACCACTACCATCATCACCATTGCCAACAACACCATTACCATCATCACCATTGCCAACAACACCATTACCATCATCACCATTGCCAACAACACCATTACCATCATCACCATTGCCAACAACACCATTACCATCATCACCATTGCCAACAACACCATTACCATCATCACCATTGCCAACAACACCATTACCATCATCACCATTGCCAACAACACCATTACCATCATCACCATTGCCAACAACACCATTACCATCATCACCATTGCCAACAACATCATTACCATCATCACCATTGCCAACAACACCATTACCATCATCACCATCACCACCACCATTACCATCATCACCATTGCCAACAACACCATTACCATCATCACCATTGCCAACAACACCATTACCATCATCACCATTGCCAACAACACCATTACCATCATCACCATTGCCAACAACACCATTACCATCATCACCATTGCCAACAACACCATTACCATCATCACCATTGCCAACAACACCATTACCATCATCACCATTGCCAACAACACCATTACCATCCAGGGGCGGCGGGGTGGGAGGGGCAGGGGGCAGCGCCTCCCCCCCTCCCCCCCCTCCCCCCCACACACACACTATTCTAAACGGATGTTTCTTTAGATATATATGAACGTTTTTTTTTTAAACAAACGGTTTTCAAGCGGTATATATGGAACCGACAACAAATTTGTTGGACAGTTTAAAATCCCCACGTTCTTATAAATAGGATTTGCAACCACCAACAACAACATTACCATCACCATCACCACCACCATTACCTTTCACTAGTTCTATTACTGTTGACACCACTGTATGATTACCTCCGCCTGTTCTCGGTATATCAGGGTTGATAGTAATCCTACGTCTGCAGTAGAAGGACCTCTCGTCCGGGTTACTAACGCCAATCCAGCGCACATCGCGAGGTAACTGCCTGACAGTTTGTTCATTCGCCTGACGAACAACCGCGGCGGGCCAACTGCTGTCGTCAAAGTCGGTTTTTTGAAAGTTTGGACTGTGTTTATTGGTGCACTTCCACTCCGCGTCCGTCTCGATGCCATTACCGAACTTCGCCATGATCCGCCCGGGGCCGCCCGTGTTCTGCACGTAGATGGCGACAACTTGGGTATCCAAGGGGAACATGTACCTGGTAAAGTCATCCTGAATTAATGTACTTAGTCGTGTACACAACTGATACCCAAAGGAAACATGCACCTGAATCAATTTTGAATCAAATCTATCTACCTAGTCGCGTATCCAATGGATATCTAAGGGTTACATGTATCTGAGTCATTCTAAATCAATCTGTTTAATCGGGTACCCATTGGTTATCTAAGGGGAACATGTATCTGATGAAGTTATTCTGAATTAATCTTTTTGGTCGCGTATTCAATGGATATCTAAGTGGAACATGTACCTGATTAAGTTATTCTGAATTAATCTATTTAATCGGGTACCCATTGGATATCTAAGGGGAACATTATCTTGTCAAGTAATTCCGAGTCAATCTACTTAGTCGCGTATCCAATGGATAAGGGGAGCTTGTACCTGGTAAAGTCATACTGAATTGGTTAGTCGCGTTTCACTTATAACGGTTCAAAGCGCTTTGCATTTTCCCCATATACCTTCAAAGCGCATATGGCAATATAAATTTTATCTTATTCTATTTAATTAGTTTCGGTCACTCAACCAATACATAAATACGAAACATTTTACACCATAAACAATTGATAATAAATCAATGACAAGGGGTGTTAAAGTATAGGGGGCTATGATGTATCAAGTGCCAATTGCACTAAAAAAGCATTTGCGATATGTTACAGATAGCAGTGTGTGCTTACTTTTGGGCCACGTCCCATTTGCCGTTGTCATTCCCAAGATAACGACCGTTCGCGTAGACAAAGGCACGATCATCTACAGTGATCTCCGCCTCCATGCCTAGTCACGCAAGAAATGCATTAGTCACGCACATGCCACCTCAAAACCTTGTCATTAGTCTCTCTCCTTTACGTACACAGGGACCCCGGGAGTGCTTGCTAGAGAATCCAACGCGTAGAAGAAACCGCTGGGTCTCCGAGCTTGCCAGAAACTCCAACAGCCATTCTCTCTTTCATTCGACCCTTATCACATTCCCATATGTCTTCAGGGTCACTCTTCCTATACCATTACATCCCCCATCAATTGATCCATCTCTTGTCTCCAGTCCATACCCTGTACTTACCAACAGTGATCTTGTATTGATTTTGTCTCCAGTCTTCCCCCAACTTACCAACACAGTTATCCCATTCTTGCCTACCAGGGTAGTAATTACATCTTCGTTTCCCAGTCTCTCTTCTTTACTTACAAACTCAGCTGACCCATCGTTTTTCCCAAGTCTTCCTGAACTTACCATTAAAGTAATTCTGTTCTTGTCTCCAGTCCCTCTCCTCTTATTACCAACAGCGTAACACCATTGCTTTTCATCGATCGCTCTCCTGTGTCTCTCTCCTCCACTTACCAGCACAGTTATCTCATTTCTTTTTTCTCAGTCTCTCTCCTTCACTTACAAGCACAGTAATCCAACTTTATATACCCAGTCTCTCTTATGCACCAACAAGCACAGTTATCCCTTTACTTTTTTCCCGGTTACTCTCCTGTACTTACCAACACAGTAATCCCATTTCCTGTCCTTCTCATAGTTAGGAGTCTCCGAGCACCATGAGCTACCTCCGTGTGGCTCGCATTTGTGGTACCACTTTCCATTGTTGAAAAACGGGAACACGCAGCACTTGCCGCCCCTGGTTTTCACGGAGCACATTGCTGGAGACAAAACCACATTTTAATGATAACCTATTATTAAAATGTACGGTACAGCCTGGAAGAAACTTAACACTCTGTGTGTGTGTGTAGTTTGAGTGTAATTAGATTCTTACACTCAAACTCCACGCACCTTGAGTGGACTACACGCACCAAACTACACGATCTTGTTTGCCTCATTAACTTCTAAGAAATCCCTTGAGAGTATTTAAGGCTACAACTCGATGCCATGCATGCGAAAAGAAAACGAGGTAGCGTGGTAATTGTCCCATTCATATATTTATTTATTTTATTTTTTTTTTTGCGGACGGTTTTTCTTTTTTTTAACCTTCACCGGCTATTAGCTAAGCAGGCAATCGTATTTTAGTAGCTGTGGTTTAAATAATAGATGCTTTGTATATTCTCGAGAAAAGGTAGGACAGAAGCAATGCGTCCTCTACATGAGAATACATCTTAAAACAAGAAAACAGAAAAAACATAAACTGGCTGAAGCAAATTATACACAATCCACCAAACAAGTTGATGAATTCAAACAAAGAAAAAAATATTTTTCGTATTTTATAAATCAAGAAACTTTTTTTTCAAAAGTGGTCGACCTGCACGACGACTTCAAGCTTTTGTTAAAAAAAGTTTTATCTTTACTCACATCCGCTTGATGAAGCAGCTGACCTAAAAAAGAAAGACAACAACAGCCATTGTAAATACATCGATGTGTATTGTAACTAAAAACGGTTTGCATGCAGTACAAAAGGGGTTGGAGAGTGGCGAAAAAATAAATCTACAGCGACGCACACGTAGGGATAAAACGTAGGAATAAATCGTAAGAATAAAAAGTTTGCCCATAACTGTAATAAAAACCTCAACCACAGACGAATCAGGCGCGGTATTCTGTTCTTGGTATGGTCACATGGAAAAGACAAGACAATCTAGTATATCCACAGAAACAGTTTCAAACAGTTTCAAGGGTGTGAGAACGAGAACCACCCTTGTAAGGCAGTCTGTGGGAAAGGTGAAATAAACCTTACCTGAAAAACAACACCAGTACGATGGGTACTGAAAACCCAACAAAATGCATTGTCGGTTGATATAACGGATCGGTAGATCGGTAGTAGAAACCGGGTAAGAAAGTGTTTGGGTGGATAAATGTGGGGAGATCTTCTAGTGCCCTCCGCAGATGGGGCGTGAGTGACTTCGTGGTTGTCCTTCTGACGTTAAATCACAACGCTATTTGCACAGTGATAATCCCATTCATATTACGTCCACAAAATTACAAACAGTTACAAATATGACAAGTCTATAAAACAAACTATCTACTATCTTGTAAGAGCAAAGCCGAATAATTTGCCGACTCCTGACAAAGACAACTGAGCAAATAGTAGATAATGGTTCAGGAATAACATTTATCAAGATCAAAAAAGATGAATCCTAGAAAAAATCGTTAAATTGTAAAAACTTTAGTAAGTATAGTTTGGAGAACTAGAGTAGCTTAGCGACCAAAATGATCATTTATGAATCTAAGCGATGTTTTTAATAAACTGCTCACTTCCTAAATCTAATATTTAGCGAGCGATTTCCAATCAGAGTGACTTATTTGTTAAATAAAAGGCCAAAGATTTGAACACGTTTTCATGGAAACTACAAATATCCAACGGAAATTCGCTAAAGGTGTGAAGATGATTACGAAACCTGCACAATTCATTGAGAATGAAAAAGTTGTTAAAAAAACTGGCTCTCGTGTTAAACTAAAGATTGATAAAAATAGAAAGAACGCCGAAAGTGTCATAAAGTCATGCAAACGTCACAAATGTTAGAAACAACGTACATAGGTAACACCTACGTTACATACGGTACATAGCGTAACTAGATATTTTTAAAAAGGGAGAGAAAGGGTGTTGTTAAGGCCCCAAAAAGTATTGTCGTTTTTGGTCGCCGCCCGCCTCCAAAATTTGAGCCGCATGCAAACTTTTTTCTTTCTTTTTTTAATATTTTTTCTTTCTCTGTAAACCCGCTAGATTATATGCGAGTTTTGAATCTCACCTTCAAGACTTCCAAGCGCGCTACAAATCGAAAGCTGCGCTCAGGAAACCGTTTCACTGCAGTAAAATTTTCTGATTGTTGTGAACCATTCTCCTCGGACAGTATTATCGTATGCGTTCTCTGAATCGCCTAAGATCGCAAGCATACATTTTCCCCTATTATTTCCGTTTGTAAGAATACATCTTTACGCTGCAGTATCGCTTCAACGTCTAAATTTGGAATTTAAAAAGAACATAAAACCTTATTCTTTCCTTTTTTTTCTAACAACAAAATTTTAGGTCCAGACGAGCCCGCTTCGAGAAAAAATTGCCACTGGTATTTCCATTGCCGAATAGCAATGGATGATCAATAGTCGATGTTATTGTCAAGCCAAGTCTTTAAGCTTGATTTGAATCCTTTTTTTTTTTTTTTTGCTAAGCCCAAGGCCAAAACATTTTTAAATAAAGTTAAAAGTTAAAGTCGTTTAAGTTAAAGATTGGCTATTTTGTACGGTTTTGCGAATTTCCGTGATACTGCCGCTTTAACCTCAAATTGAAAACAGTCAATATAGCTAGTTGACTAATTTTTTTTTATAGACTTTTTGGCCGCATAATATAAAACCATTTGATCTGAGAAAAGTGATACCTCTGAGAGGTGGATCTAGGCTTTTGCTACGGGGGGACAGGGGTTGGCACCAAACTCTTTTTATTATTATTTTGTACACTTGTAACAATGACATCATGCACTAGCACAATGCAAACAATAAAGTCCAGTCCATAATTGCATATTTTGATCAAAATAAAAGCATAAGTAATAGTTTAAAGTAAAATTTCTCAACAACCTAGAAAAAACTACCCCTTTCCTTCTTCTTTTATATGTATATGGAAAAAAAAGATAATAAAAGTGAGAACATCAAAATCCACACCTGGAAGTTGCTACTTTTGTTCAACTAATTGTGTAATTTGTGGTCTTTTGTTATCAGGATTGGCAATAGGTTGTCTAATTTTAAGTAGATCCATGACAATTGTCAAATCCTTAATCTGACAAATTCTGAAACCAAAGACCAATTTTTAATCTTTTTTTTTAATGTTTATGATGAGTTTGGGATTTGTGGAATTTAGAAAGCCAGGCCCGTACCCTGGGGGGTGGGAGGGGGGTGCAGGGGGTGGACACAGACTTCTACCTCAAATGGTTTAATCAGTTTTCTAGACAGCACCCTATGAGAATAAACTTGGATCACTGAGTGAAAATTGATATTGGTCAGCAGATAAGAATTGCGAAGCATTTATAGTAACTGTCAAGGCTGAGTATAGATGCGTTAGAGATTAAAGGGAGCAGCTTTATCCTTCACACAATAGAGTTTAATTAGAGTTTCACTTTTCCTTCCCCCCCTCCCCCTCGCCCAGGAAAAGGGGGTGGGGCTTGGTAGGTCCACCTTTTGGGATTACAACCACCGCAAGGAAAAGAAAAATCCTGGGTATGGGCCTAAAAACATCCTTCACCAAAAAAAGTATAATAAAACGATTTATAATGGAACATACTGGTGTTTTTCTTACCTATATATTCAACATTAAAATAAAGTAAAAACAGATACTATGTGCCCTAAGCAAATATAAAGAATGTATGACACTAACCCTATGCACCCATCCCTCCCCCACCCTCCACCCAAAGCAAGCAAAAATCCAATTCTAGAAATGGCTATTCCATACCTCTACATTCTTTCTTAGCACTACTGCTACAGCGGAAGCAAGATAACATTGGCTCATCACTGAAAGATGAGCAAATAAAGAACAAAATCAGGGTCAATAATCAATCCCATATGCTATAGGCCAAGGCACTGCGACCTACATCTTAGCCTGCTTAACAAGCCCAAAAGGTTTTTGGTTAAAAGCGGGTATTCGTACAATGGCATCGGGGGAGAAGGGGGACATAAAAGGGGGTAGAGGTTGGTGGCAGGGGTGAGGGCGGGAAGGTAATTGTGGGGATAAGGCTACAGTGAGTGGAGTTGGACTATAAGGAGTGACCTGGGTAGTGATGCAGTTGTTCTCACCATGGCGTATAGGGTGAATGGGAAGATTAGGAAGGAGGTAGTGTTATAGACCAGAAAACAAAAAGGCTGATAAGGGGTAAGGTGTACATGCTGGTGGAGAAAGGAGTTAAAATATAATGAAAACAACAAAAGTTCATAAACATGCACATACATGTGTAATAAATTACAGTAAATAAGGAATAGAATATTTCATAAAGCTCTTTAAAAGATTAGCAGCCTAACGTGTGTTCTAGTACAGGGTTTATCATCAGGAGGTAAGGCCAAGTACTAGTCAAATGCGAAGGGGAGAATGGAGACAGAGGCAAGGTAGTGCACTAGGGAGGAAGATGAGGGAGGGATTGCAGCTGAACCCCTGGTTTCCCGTATAAATATATACTCATTGAACGTTTTATGATAATGAGGTAAATCACATCCTGATTGGCCGAGAACCATTGTGCACTAGTCGATGTGTCAATCATTTTAGAGCTAGTATCAAAACGTTTTGTGGGAAGCATTTCTGGCATATCAACTGCTTAGCATTATCTGTTTTCCATCTCATTGAAATTTCTTTGATGCTCTGTAATTTTCCCACTATGCGAGGGACATGAATAAACTGTTATCCCTATTATCCCTTAATTCCCAGCACTTTGGGCCTTCAAGGCAGGCTACCTACATCTATGCAACGGTATCAGATTTCGCTGACCGTGGTTCCTTTTGTATTCGTGGTCGCAACTTCACCCCTTGCTAAAGCAACTGCATGAGCCCATTGTTTGTAGCAACTGTTCGCATTCTCCGTAACATCCCGTCTACCCATCATCGTCACAACTTCTCCATCATCAGTAACTACTACTAGCTTTGGGATGGTAGTAATGTGGTATCGAGTCTTTAACTCCTTGGTTATTTCACTTCCGAATGGCACTGCTAACCAGTCACCATGGCATTCCTTCATGTACGAGTCCAAGTCAGAGTCAGTTTTATCTGAAGACACAAACACTATTTCAAACTGTTCTTTTGATTGGATCTTCTCTTCGTAAAAATCTTTCAGGAGCGGGGTAAACTTTTGGCACGGTGGACACCAGCTAGCAGAAAAATATATCGCCACCACTTTGTTCTGAAGAACTTCCTCAGGGTAGACTATCACACCAGATCGTTTACGCAATTGTCTCCCAGCAAATATATTCATGTCGAGATTTTCAGCAAGCTTTTTCAAATCCAAACTCTTGTCACTTCTGCCGCCATTTTGGATGTACTTGTACCCAGGCCTAATCGGCTAAAATAATACGTGGGATTTCTTTTTTAGTGACGTCACATGTTATATAACAGTTCAATTCAAGATGGCGGCGAGAACGGTAGTAGGAACTGCTATTCGAGCTGTCAGTAGACAGCGCAAATTTGCGGCAAGGAAAGCCGCTCTCACGTTGGTAAGTGTGTGCTAGCCTCCTCCTTTATCGTGTAGCATAGACAGGCGTAGTAATGAGCCCTTTGATCTCGGGTTTTTACATTAAAACTTTTACGTGACTATAGGAAGCTCATATTTTGCACGTCCAGTTTATATCATTGTATATAACAAGCATATCCAGATTGGTAACATTTCCAGTAGAAATTATACACTACAATGACAGGAGAAATAAGATAAATCTCTGGACTTTACAAACAGGCCTCTTCTGGTCTTGATCCTAGTTATAAATTAAGTTACGCAATTCATTTCACGTAAGCTAACAAGAAATAGAATAATACAACATGGTAGTTTTCGTTGTAGGTACAACATGGTAGTTCTCTCAATAAGAATTTTGTTTAGCTAGACTGCAAAGTTTAGGGCCTTACTTGAAGAGGTCTTGATTCAGATCTTTCTAAATGTAACTTAGGGGTCGTCCACACTAACACGGATCAAAAGTATCCGGATTTTTCCGAAAACGCATCACTTGATTCGCGTCCACACTATCGTTTTCGCAGCATGTTCACCTGGATCCAGCCATCCACACTTACACGGATTCAAACCTTTGAAAAAGCTGAAAGGTACAGGGTGACGTCATTTTTTATGATATCCACATGCTCAAAGCAGCGCTCGCCTGCGATTTGACGGCATCGTTTTTATTTTGATACGGATTCGACCGTCCACACTACAGACCAAAGTATACGGATTCATTTTGATTCACTTTCAACAGCGTTTTCAAAAGTATCCAGATTTGCTGGATCCAGCGTGCGTGTTAGTGTGGACGGAAGGCCTAAACGTATCAAAAAGTATACGGATTCAAACGAATCCGTGTTAGTGTGGACGGCTCCTTAATTTACACCAGATTTCCAATATTCATGATAAAAATTCCAAAAACAATTCAATTGATGATATTGGATGTTGCATTATTTTGATTCTGCTTGTTATGAGGTGCTTGACTAAAAACACAATATTTAGGAAATAAAATCTAAAATATCAGTAATTTGGCTGGTTATCTGTCAGACAAATCAAGTGTGTCATCAGGGCAATGATCCTGATTGGCTTACCAAAATAATTTTTCTGCTATTGCCTGGGAAAAGGGGTGCCGAACACACTCTTTGATTAACAAGTTTTGACAGTTTGTTGCACTTGGCCATTTATTTGAAATGTTTAACGCTGTAATACAGTACCATAATTGCTAAGCCCTGCAGCCCTTGCTTAATTTTCGTGTCCCAGGCAAGGGGCTTATTTGGGGAGGCACTTATTTCAAAATCTGATTTATCTCTAGATAAAAAGAGCTTTTTTACAACTTGTAAGGGGTAAATATTTTCCAAGAACCTGACAAAGCAAGCTTTAAAAAATTAATTAATTTATTTATTTAGAGGCTCCCTCTACACTTAGATATAAAGATATACAACAAATACATAAAAAAACAGACAAGAATAAGTGCAGAGAGGGAAAGGCAAACAGACACGAGGTCCCTGCGAGGCCTGCCCTGACACTACGGATACTTGAACACTTACCGATTTAATGTTAATTTTTCTGGCAGGTAGTACTGTCAGTATTCGTTACTTCCTTTCTAACACAAAGTCCCTCTCGTCATCAAAGTCTTTTGTGTAACACATTTAGGTGAGGTGCTTATTCACATTTTCCTCATAGATAAGCCACTTTTTTTAGGGAGATGCTTAGTCTGGCATTTACAGTATTTACAAATTTTGGATATACTATTCGCAATACCACATTGTTGCTTTGTGGGCATTTTTTTTAGGGAACCAGTCGAGTCTGTGCTATAAGTATATGACTGGGAGTCAACATTCCTTTGTACCAAATTTTGTTTTATTATATATTTTTTTATATTTTCCAAGTTGGGTACTAATAACATAAATAATAACTTATAATTGATTACTAATCCATCAACAATCCAACATTTTTTTAGGGTCAATGGAACGAGAACTTGAACTGATTAAATATGAGTAATTCACAAAACAACTATAATAGTGATGAATGTATTGTATAATTTACAATAGTAACAAAACTCTAAAAGCGATTCTATTTCCATTCAAGGCAATTTAAATCTATTTTTACCTACTCGTGCAATTACACTTTGTGCAAGGAGTAGGCGCTTGTGATTGGTGGGTTTGTGCCTGTAGCTGACCCACAAGCTGTTGTACACTGGAGGTCAACATTTGTTGTTGTGTTGACAATTGCAGGAACATTTGTGTAACCATCATTTCATGCTTTCGGTTCACCTCCGCTTGTTCTTTTTGAAACTGTAAGATCATCTCTTCTCTGCGCCTCGCTGCCTCTGATAGATGGTTAATTATCTCTGTGTATTTTTTGTCTGCTTCTGGAATTGGTTTGTTTACTGGTTTGTGTGTTTGTTTATATTTGCGTAAAAGGTCATTTGCGAGTACTCGCTTCGTAGGGAAGGTTGACTTTCGCAGTTTATACGTCATTCTCCCTGGTAACATTTGAGTTGGTTCTTCAACTCTTTCTCTTCTTTTTTCGTTTTCTAGTGGTAATAAGTTTACATCGTGATCTTCGTCCGGCTCTTGTTCATTGCTGCTTTCTCCAGTATGTGTGTCGTCTTCGCCTCTCCCAGAGGCACCAGTCTCCAATACACGCTGCGGACTGTTTCCTTTCGGCGCACAATGGCCGTCATTCATGAGATTATAAATATCTTTTCCGCCGTCGATTTCATTTTTCTCTTTTGCGTGATGGCCCTTCACTACACCATTCTCTCCTTCGGCATCGCAGTCGTCTCTACCGATAGACAATTTGTTACCTGATGCTTCCTCTTCCGTAAATTTATCCAGCGCTATTCTAAAGATAGGGTCGATGATTTTGAACCAAGCGGGCACTCTACGTTCTTTCGTTACTGTTCCGTAACCCCTGCTTTTCATACATCTCCACTCTCGTTTAAACCACTTGTATTTTGTTCTCAGTTGCGGGAGACTAAACACAACATCTTCATTAGTCGCTCTAATGTTCCTCTTCTTGAATTCCGTCAGGAGACGCTGCTGAATTTGCGCAAGTATACTCTCATTCGATGCTTTCTTCACCGCGAGTGTTTCAAGCTCGACAACATAGCACCAATACGAGCCATCACGCCAAGACGTTTCCGCGAGAATTGTGGCGAAAATTTCCAACTTTTCGTCGGACCACTTCTTAGCTTTATTAAGAATAAGTCTTCGTCGCTTTGGGCGAACTCCAAAGTCGGCTAGCGAGGTGGGATACATATTTACTGTCACGATTTCGTTTCTCTCTTCGTCCTCGCGACCGTCTGCCGCCATTGTCGTGTCATATAACATGTTAAAATTAAACCCGTCCAAGAACCACAAAAAACGCCTCCGAGAACTGAGAGTGTTCCAGGGTGAGATCCTTTAACTCGACGACTTTGTTTGATGAAACAATGTCGAATTAGTGTCGATTTTTCCAGTTTTGGTCGCTGTTAGATGGGTTGATTGAGAGCCGTCGTAATGAAACCGCGAGTCGTCTGTATGTCTTTATGCCGTCGTAATTTGCATATTACCGACGCGTGATTGTAAATAGCGTAATATGATTGGCTTCTTAGGTCATCTTTGGAAAACTCGTTTTGTTTTTATGTTGTTATTGCGAGATTGGCTTCTTAGGTCAGCTTTGGAAAACTCGTTTTGTTTTTATGTTGTTTTTGCGAGATTGGCTTCTTAGGTCAGCTTTGGAAAACTTGTTTTGTTTTTATGTTGTTTTTGCGAGATTGGCTTCTTAGGTCAGCTTTGGAAAACTCGTTTTGTTTTATATGTTGTTTTTGCGAGAAGTCCGAATTGATGAATACGCTTTATTTTTAGGATAACTTTACTGTTTCGCAAGCGCTGTAATTAGTTTTCCATAAAGTTCTGAATATTATATGTAAATAAGAAAACATGTTTTCTTGTATACCCAAAAGGGCACAAAATCCTTTCTTTTCTATTTGGAGATAATATTGAGAGTATCATTGAATAATCCCAAACTGAACTGATGTTTTTTCCTTCGACAGACACCTAGCGCAGTAAACAAAGTCAAGACTCTTTTATCAAGCCAACCAGATGCTGTGAGTTGATACAGAAAACAAACAAAAATATTTATATGCAAGATAGCTGTGAGGATTTTGTTTGTAGATCGTTTTCAGAATACTGAGCAATCATCATTGATAGCCTTGAAGTTTGTCATTGTAGAATATGGATTTTTTGTTATAAATTAATTTTTGACATCCTGTTATCGCTACCTTATTTAGGTTGCTTTCTCTTCTTTGTAGATTGCTCTCAAAGTTGGGGTGAGGCAACGAGGCTGTAATGGGCTGTCATACACATTAGAGTTTGCCACAGAGAAGGGGAAGTTTGATGAATTGGTCACACAAGATGGTAAGAAGTCAGGCTTGCTTAAACTCTGGTATCATGCTTTTTTGTGTTCTCCTAAATGAAATTGTATATTGATGCAGGGAGGTAACGGACATAGATTAAATGGGGGAGAAGGGCCAAATTAAAGGGGCATTAAGAAAACTGGGTGGGGGTGCACAGCCATGGCAATACTGCTTTTTTTAGGTGTTACAGTGCCGTAGCAGGCCCCGAAATATTGGAGGGGCACAATACAAAAACATTAAGAAAACATTGGGGGCACAGCCACTCCCCTACTGGTCATTCCCTTATCATTTTTAAAAATATTGGGGGGGGGGGGCACATGCCCCCAATGCCCCACCCCTGCTACGGCCCCGCATTATGTCACTGTTGTGTACAGCATTCTATAACCACAATTACATATAATACGATCCAGTGACCCGCCCTGTAAGCCACAATTACATATAATACGATCTAGTGACCCGCCCTTTAAGCCACAATGATTTATAATATCATCCAGTGACCCGCCCTGTAAGCCACAATTACTTATAATACGATCCAGTGACCCGCCCTGTAAGCCACAATGATTTATAATATCATCCAGTGACCTGCCCTGTTAGCCACAATGATACATAATATGATCAAGTGAACCGCCCTGTGAGCCACAATGATTCGTACTATGATCCAGTGATCCACCCTGTGAGCCACAATGATTCATACTATGATCCAGTGATCCACACTTAAGCCACAATGATTCATACTATGATCCAGTGATCCGCCCTGTGAGCCACAATGATTCATACTATGATCCAGTGATCCACACTAAAGCCACATTGATTCATAATATGATCCAGTGATCCGCCCTGTTAGCCACAATGATACATAATATGATCGAGTGATCCGCCCTGTGAGCCACAATGATTTATACTATGATCCAGTGATCCACACTAAAGCCACATTGATTCATACTATGATCCAGTGATCCGCCCTGTGAGCCACGATGATTCATACTATGATCCAGTGATCCACACTTAAGCCACATTGATTCATAATATGATCCAGTGATCCGCCCTGTGAGCCACAATGATTCATACTATGATCCAGTGATCCACACTTAAGCCACAGTGATTCATACTATGATCCAGTGATCCGCCCTGTGAGCCACAATGATTCATAATATGATCCAGTGATATGCAGTGAATCCTGTGATCTAGCATATGATCCACAGTGGCTCATAGTATGATCTGGAAATCCATCATATCATCCAAACCACTGTTCTTATAGATTTGTAATAGGTTTGTTTTTCTACAGGTGTGAAGGTATTAATAGATTCCAAGGCACAACTATCATTACTGGGAACCGAAATGGACTTTGTTGAGGACAAACTCTCCAGTGAATTTGTATTTAATAACCCTAATATCAAGGGCACCTGTGGGTGCGGCGAAAGCTTCAACATTTGACAAATACTGTTTTTATGTTTCATATAATATTTATTTTCTAATCTGATTTATATGATTAGAGAGTTAACTGCCACAAATAATTCTAAGAGCTTCAAGAAAAAGATAGGTAGATACCAACATAGTAGCTATATCAACACAGATTGTATACTGCCTTTCAACACTCTCCCCATCAGACCCAATCACCTAATTTATGCCTGTTATTATTTTATTTTACTAGAAATGTTGTAAAAAGGTTTGATCATTCAATGTAAATAAAATATCACAACTACATTATCTCCATAAGTGATCTGAACAAAAAAAAGAAAACTTGATCACCAATTTGTCCAGCTTTTATTTCAAATAACCTAATATAAATTAATAAATATAGACAGTACCAGTGTTTATACATAAATATTAGTGAATGTACAAAAATAAACAATTAAAAAATATTGTAAACTCACAAGGAATAAGAAATAAGTTCAGGATTTTCAAGATTAACTTTTATAAGTTCAGGACATGGAATAATTAGACAATCATGTAACAATCTGAGCCCATAACAGGGGCAGATCCAGGAGCTACAACAAGGGGGTGTCAAAGCAAGGATTTCAGTAAAGGGGGAGGGATTTGTTGTTCTTGCATGGGTTTCCTTATGTTTCTTGTTAATTTTAAGCCAAACATCTGGAAATAGGGGGTCTGGGACCTGCTAGGCCCACCCCTAGATCTGCCCATGCATAAGACCTGGTTCCCTACTCAAACCTCTATTTTTCATGCATATTTAGTTGCAGTTGAAAAATATGCTATTTTTATAGTAAACAAAACTAGATGCAACCTGGAACCAAAAGGCATGATTCATTCATGTTTTTGATATTCCTTGATTCATATTTGCCATGTTTTTTAATAGGAAATGCTCTTGCTTTTGTCAACAGATAATATCTAGTTTTTGTCAACATCTAATATAAGATTTAATAGAAATATTGTATAAAAGACAACAGTAAATCGATTGCTAGGTTTCCTTATGGACTTTTGCAATTTGTTACACAGTGTAAAAATCTGAATTATGAAACTGGGAAATATGAGCTGCAAGCTTACACGTTACATGAAACAGGTTTGTGTTTCCATTTACTTTTGTAGAATTTAACCAGATCAAAAGTCTAGAATAATTCAAGGTTTTAGTTATTTTTTAAAAATCATTACAACTTCTGAATATATTACCTAAATGATATTGTTGAGGGCTAAAACAAAAGCACACATAATATAACTAACAGACATCACCACAGCAGAGCCACATGGGTTACCATCATCCTCTCCATCCCTGTTAGGGGTGTGTGTACCGAGCTCCTTACGGGGACCTTCCTTTTGCTCCACCGTGGTAAAACTATTCTCACTATAAAGGGTAGACTTCCAGTTGTCATCACAAGAAGAGATTTTACTCTTGAGTAGCCATGATGCCTCTATTTGCTCTGTTTTATTGGATCCACAAATATGGCACTGCCCAACCCATCCTGTAACCGAAGCACCACCACGCCACACAACAAAAAACGCAAAAGTGCTGTTTACATTGCCATTTGTTCCAATCCCAAAGACTTGCGAGTGGGTGCTTCCCGCAGCATTCTTTTCACGTTCCACTGATGTGCGGTACTCACCAACGATAATCCCCTCGTAGTCTTGTTTAAGGATCATCTGAGACCCCACATCATTGTACCAGGTTCCGTGTAGACTGCAAGGGCTTCTAGGGGTGAACTTTAAGGTCTTGAAATCTGTGGATATTGTTGGCAATGATGTAGGGTCTATGCCCTGCTTCCTTGGACCTAGCACCTGTTCATAACGAGTAAAAACATCTCTGCCAATCATGGTGGATTTCCACTTGTCGACACATGTGTCAACTTGAGAGCGAAGCAGCCATGATGTTAGGATCTTCTCATGGCCATCACTACATTTGATGCACTGTGCTGTCCACACTGTAGTCGATGAGCCATTTTTCCAAACAACAGCAAATGCAAATGTTGATCCAGGGCTATCAAGTGGTGCAGCACCTGCAATAAATTAATCCTTTTAAACACTAACAATCAAAAGCATTAAATGGACTACACATCAATTCTTCAATTTATTTATTGCAATTTCGTTTATACCAGTTAATGACAACAGGTAATTCCATGCTACCATTAAATATTTTACAACATGTGCTCGACATAAAAATACTACTTTTAGCACATGTTTATTAATGTATATTTTTGTGATTTTACAAAGCAAAACATATTTTAAACATTAAACAATCTCTACCGTGATCCCTGGTCATAGTCATTTGTGATGCAATAAAAAGAGATGAGACCATGGTTTTAAAATCTAGAAAGAAAAGTAAACTAGAGTAGCTGTTCTGCAAAGCAAACCGTCACACTTGTGAAAAAAATCTTTTTTGAAAAGCCAGGTTGTTTGTTTTATTTTGATGCATATACTTAAGCTTATTGGTTTGGTGTTATTGTTTTTTTACCTAAAATGATAGAATGATCGCCGCACGAGGAGCCACGCTGACGCTCCACCGCTGTTCGATACTCTCCGACCAATTTCCCATCACTCGAGTGCTTTAGTAAGATCTCTGAGCCTAACTGATTGTACCAAAAGCCATCCAATCTCTTGCAGTCTTCGCTAAATACGAAAGGGAGAAACGCCAGAAGAACTGCTACAACGAAGGGTTTAAAGTTCGACATGGCGGCTTGAAAGTACTTCAACTGACCGGCTAAATGAGCCCAAGTGAAAAAACACACAGCCTACCCGCCAATAGGAATGCGTGAGAAACAAAAACTACTTGGAGCGTAAAGTGACAAAACTGTTCGTTATTTTTATATTTTATCAAAGAGAGTGTATTATAACGACCTCTAAAAAGGCGAAGATAAGAAGTGAGAGATGTTGCACCCAGGCTTAGAGGTCATTATGAATGTTATGCTGGCAATCGAGAAATTGTGTGCGTGCCAAAAACTAGTTTAATCAGGGAAGTGCGCACTTCCCTGGTTTAATCAACATAACCTTTAAAGAAACGGATTAAATAAGAGTTAATATACCCCAGAAAAACAAGAAAAATTCAGCTTCCATCACACACTCCTTACCTAATCCTTGCCTGCTTGTCACTCTCGTCACGCAAGCCTTCCTCGGAAACCGAAAATCGGAAATCGGAAACCGCTTTTCTTTCCCATAGAATTTTCCCAAGTCGAGTGGCAAACATAACGAATACTTGCTCCTGTGTGCATATATTGGAATTCGTGGCAGAGATAAAGCGGCGCAAGGCCACTCAAATACAAGCAAGTGTAGAAGCCCCAATGCTGCGCATAGGGCTTACCCCCTCCCCCCATCCCAAAACGCACCATGTCCCCCTCCTCCCCAAAACAACGCAGCAGTGATAAAAGAATGGAAGCACAATAGCGTCGAGCAGACTAGCGATGGAAGCCTCACGAGGGGACCTTACTTGCTTTCCTAGCATGTCAGTCAGTCCGGATATGTTAGCAGCAATGCGGTCTATATGGTACATCTTGTCATCGAGATTTTTTACCTTTAAAAATGTTTATATTTTCTAAATGCCAATAGTTTTAACTTCTGGTCGCACGAGCATATGTTAAAAACAATTTCTTGCACTTCTTCCTAGCCAATCATATCCTAGCCAATCGTATCCTAGCCAATCATATCCTAACCAATCATATCCTAGCCAATCATATCCTAGCCAATCGTATCCTAACCAATCATATCCTAGCCAATCATATCCTAGCCAATCGTATCCATGCGCACGGCAGTATCAAAACCATTAGCAGCGATGGCGTCGTGTCTGCCGCTCATTTTTGCCACTGTTGTCTTCGCTTATTTTTTTATTTTTTTATTGTCTTCCTCCCGCAAGGTAATCAGATACCTTTCCCATACACGCTAGTCTTAATGATGAAAATGAAGATTAATAAGAACTTACTTTTACTTCCAAAAGTCGTCTATGCATTTTTGCATCGCATTATCAGTTATCGTTATGGGCGATTTTAATGAATTCATTGAGCATTCCATAAAAAAAAATGTTTGAAAAATAATAATAAATGTTTTGGAATCGTTTTGTTAATGCTTTTGACATCAATTTCAAATGGATTTGCGTGAAAAAAATGTTTCTGCAATGCATTCGCTGGTAATTCAACTCGTTATTCGTTACTTATCGTAAAGAGATGGGCCATTAAGGCAACCTGAATGTGAATCGATAACTCGAATTTCTAAGGAAACTCTAACATTAGAGATACAAGGATTGCAGTGTATAAATAATAATTCAATTACGTCGTGTATTTGGACCTCAACCCCGAAAATGGTTACTAGATATGATATACCGCACGCTTGTTTTAGCGCTAAGCTTCAATATCATAATCCCCATATATTAATCACTGTAATAATTGTTATCGTAATATTGTCACTTTGATTGCTTATGTTGGCACCTAGCTTCCAAAATGTGCCCAGCTCGCTCCGCAAATGCAAAAAAAATGTTAGAATAACCCAACGCAGGCTTTTAGAATCCACAAGTTGTTCTCTTTTTTATCATTGATGAACAAAAAACATGTAAAGATTATTTTGTTGAACATTGGCGGCGAAACCGGCAACCCCCCCCCCCCCCCCCCCCCCACACACACACACACACCAACAATTGTCTTGGTAGGAATGTATATATATATTTCGTAATTTCACATTTGAAATAAGGACGAGTAATTAAGGACATGGACTTTCGTAACTAGGAAGATTCAATTGCTGCTTCACTCTGGAAATTCGTGTCCATCATCACGTGTCTCGCATTCTTATCGGCCTACTATTCGGTTATGGTAGCTCGAGTCGTACTAATGTGTATGTGCCACTGTAATTTGTTTCAGCATGCACCCTTGCATCTAAACCTTCTTTTTGTATTTGGCAGTAAAGATATTTCTATTAAAGCAACAGCTGGTTTTATCCACGTAGAATATGCCATCACGTGTGAGACCTACACATACTCCATTTGAAGCCCATTTGTTGGGTTATGCCATACATGCGAGACCTACACATGCTCTTACGCATTTATACGGTCGTTACGGTCCCGCCCAGCCGTGCGCACCATCTTTGATATAAATAGTGATAAGAGTTCTATCCACACAGGGTATGCCATCACGTGTGAGACCTACGTATGCTCTAACTCATCTCACGGACCCGTCCAGCCGTGCCCTGCCCCTAATATCACCGAATGCGCACAAATGGACAGGTGTTCGAGAATGCTGGCCTCGGTTTCCATAAACGAAGGAGGCATGCAAATAACTGTGCACCAAGACATACGCCAGTGCGCCGCGTCCTACCATTGCATTCCGCAGGTTTTAAGGATGATGTGTGATCAGATGGCTGCGCAGAACAGCACTACTGTCCTTTTGTGTGCGAAACAATGCTGTGAAGGAGACCGATGTAACAACGAGGCGTTTATACCCAAAAAGCCGGCTCCCCCCCGAACCAACAAGTAAAGTATTTGCGATGAATTCCCTTTTACAATGAGTATTGGTCTTTACCATTTCGTCCGCAAGTTCATAACTCTAGTCAAATGGATACGCAATAAGCTTATCTGAAGTCTTTACAATGTCGAAATTTAAGACAAATAATGTGGTTTGAAGAGAGGTCTTTCCTGTGAACTTGTTAAACATCTGTCCGATTCCTCACCCAGCCAGTACTCATCTTTATTTCCTTTCACCCCTTTTAAATGTCTTTCCAAAGTCAGAAACTCCTATCAGTTTATAAGACCTCTCCCTAGCTAGCCTGCTAACGGGTCTTCATTGGCAACCCACTGGAGAGGCGGTGAGCAGGCTACTCCCAGCCTATCTCCGTCACTATTCTTGCTACTTTAATGGACCTTCTCCCACCTTACCCCGTCACAAACTCTTGTCATTTTAAAGGAGCTCTCCCCAGCTTACCCCGTTACAAGCTGCTATCAGACCACTCGTTACCCTACTCCTACTCGCCTTTTCATTATTCTCGATGTATTCCAGAAGCCCCTTTGCAGTGTTACATCTGTGGCAATCTACCCAACAATGAAAAGCTGCGACAAAGCAAAACCCACGGTATACTAGTGTTTGTCTCTACATTTTTTTCATCTTATTGTCCGTCTTTTTATCAGTCTGCTGTCTCAAATGTCTGTCTGGGTGTCAGTGTATCTGTGGTTCTGATCACGCTCCAGTTCAAATGTTTAAGCAACATATGATTTATAATATCATCCAGTGACCTGCCCTGTTAGCCACAATGATACATAATATGATCAAGTGATCCGCCCTGTGAGCCACAATGATACATAATATGATCAAGTGATCCGCCCTGTGAGCCACAGTGATTCATACTATGATCCAGTGATCCACACTAAAGCCACAATGATTCATACTATGATCCAGTGATCCGCCCTGTGAGCCACATTGATACATAATATGATCAAGTGATCCGCCCTGTGAGCCACAGTGATTCATACTATGATCCAGTGATCTGCCCTGTGAGCCACAGTGATTCATACTATGATCCAGTGATCCACAATTATTCATACTATGATCCAGTGATCCACACTAAAGCCACAATGATTCATACTATGATCCAGTGATCCATATAAAGCCACAGTGATTCATACTATGATCCAGTGATCCACACTAAAGCCACAGTGATTCATAATATGATCCAGTGATCCACACTTAAGCCACAGCGATTCATACTATGATCCAGTGATCCACACTTAAGCCACAGTGATTCATACTATGATCCAGTGATCCACAGTGATTCATACTATGATCCAGTGATCCACACTTAAGCCACAGTGATCCATACTATGATCCAGTGATCTGCCCTGTGAGCCACAATGATTCATACTATGATTCAGTGATATGCAGTGAATCCTGTGATCTAGCATATGATCCACAGTGGCTCATAGTATGATCTGGAGATCCATCATATCATCCAAACCACTGTTTTTATAGACTTGCTGTTCTGCATAAACCCACCTTTTTTCAGCACAAATTTGTAATAGGTTTGTTTTTCTACAGGTGTGAAGGTGGGAACCGAAATGGACTTTGTTGAGGACAAACTCTCCAGTGAATTTGTATTTAATAACCCTAATATCAAGGGCACCTGTGGGTGCGGCGAAAGCTTCAACATTTGACAAATACTGTTTTTATGTTTCATACAATATTTATTTTCTAATCTGATTTATATGATTAGAGAGTTAACTGCCACAAATAATTCTAAGAGCTTCAAGAAAAAGATAGGTAGATACCAACATAGTAGCTATATCAACACAGATTGTATACTGCCTTTCAACACTCTCCCCATCAGACCCAATCACCTAATTTATGCCTGTTATTATTTTATTTTACTAAAAATGTTGTAAAAAGGTTTGATCATTCAATGTAAAAAAAATATCACAACTACATTATCTCCATAAGTGATCTGAACAAAAAAAAGAAAACTTGATCACCAATTTGTCCAGCTTTTATTTCAAATAACCTAATATAAAGTAATAAATATAAACAGTACCAGTGTTTCTTACATAAATATTAGTGAATGTACAAAAATAAACAATTAAAAAATATTGTAAACTCACAAGGAATAAAAAATGAGTTCAGGAGTTTCAAGATTAACTTTTATAAGTTCAGGACATGGAATAATTAGACAATCATGTAACAATCTGAGCCCATAACAGGGGCAGATCCAGGAGCTACAACAAGGGGGTGTCAAAGCAATGGTTTCAGTAAAGGGGGAGGGATTTGTTGTTCTTGCATGGGTTTCCTTATGTTTCTTGTTAATTTTAAGCCAAACATCTGGAAATAGGGGGTCTGGGATCTGCTAGGCCCACCCCTAGATCTGCCCATGCATAAGACCAAAATTCCCTGGTTCCCTACTCAAACCTCTATTTTTCATGCATATTAAGTTGCAGTTGAAAAATATGCTATTATTATAGTAAACAAAACTAGATGCAACCTGAAACCAAAAGGCATGATTCATTCATGTTTTTTATATTCCTTGATTATCCATATTTGCCATGTTTTTTAATAGGAAATGCTCTTGCTTTTGTCAACAGATAATATCTAGTTTTTGTCAACATCTAATATAAGATTTAATAGAAATATTGTATAAAAGACAACAGTAAATCGATTGCTAGGTTTCCTTATGGACTTTTGCAATTTGTTACACAGTGTAAAAATCTGAATTATGAAACTGGGAAATATGAGCTGCAAGCTTACACGTTACATGAAACAGGTTTGTGTTTCCATTTACTTTTGTAGAATTTAACCAGATCAAAAGTCTAGAATAATTTAAGGTTTTAGTTATTTTTTAAAAATCATTACAACTTCTGAATATATTACCTAAATGATATTGTTGAGGGCTAAAACAAAAGCACACATAATATAACTAACAGACATCACCACAGCAGAGCCACATGGTTTACCATCATCCTCTCCATCCCTGTTAGGGGTGTGTGTACCGAGCTCCTTACGGGGACCTTCCTTTTGCCCCACCATGGTAAAACTACTCTCACTATAAAGGGTAGACTTCCAGTTGTCATCACAAGAAGAGATTTTACTCTTGAGTAGCCATGATGCCTCTATTTGCTCTGTTTTATTGGATCCACAAATATGACACTGCCCAACCCATCCTGTAACAGAAGCACCACCACGCCATACTACAAAAAACGCAAAAGTGCTGTTTACATTGCCATTTGTTCCAATCCCAAAGACTTGCGAGTGGGTGCTTCCAGCAGCATTCTTTTCAAGTTCCACCGCTGTGCGGTACTCACCAACGATAATCCCCTCGTAGTCTTGTTTAAGGATCATCTGAGACCCCACATCATTGTACCAGGTTCCGTGTAGACTGCAAGGGCTTCTAGGGGTGAACTTTAAGGTCTTGAAATCTGTGGATATTGTTGGCAATGATGTAGGGTCTATGCCCTGCTTCCTTGGACCTAGCACCTGTTCATAACGAGTAAAAACATCTCTGCCAATCATGGTGGATTTCCACTTGTCGACACATGTGTCAACTTGAGAGCGAAGCAGCCATGATGTTAGGATCTTCTCATGGCCATCACTACATTTGATGCACTGTGCTGTCCACACTGTAGTCGATGAGCCATTTTTCCAAACAACAGCAAATGCAAATGTTGAACCAGGGCTATCAAGTGGTGCGGCACCTGCAACAATCAAAACTACACATCAATTCTTCAATTTATTTATTGCAATTTCGTTTATACCAGTTAATGACAACAGGTAATTTCATGCTACCATTAAATATTTTACAACATGTGCTCGACATAAAAATACTACTTTTAGCACATGTTTATTAATGTATATTTTTGTGATTTTACAAAGCAAAACATATTTTAAACATTAAACAATCTCTACCGTGATCCCTGGTCATAGTCATTTGTGATGCAATAAGAAGAAAGTAGACTAGAGCAGCTGTTCTGCAAAGCAAACCGTCACACTTGTGAAAAAAATCTTTTTTGAAAAGCCAGGTTGTTTGTTTTATTTTGATGCATATACTTAAGCTTATTGGTTTGGTGTTATTGTTTTTTTACCTAAAATGATAGAATGATCGCCGCCCGAGGAGCCACGCTGACGCTCCACCGCTGTTCGATACTCTCCGACCAATTTCCCATCATTCGAGTGCTTTAGTAAGATCTCTGAGCCTAACTGATTGTACCAAAAGCCATCCAATCTCTTGCAGTCTTCGCTAAATACGAAAGGGAGAAACGCCAGAAGAACTGCTACAACGAAGGGTTTAAAGTTCGACATGGCGGCTTGAAAGTACTTCAACTGACCGGCTAAATGAGCCCAAGTGAAAAAACACACAGCCTACCCGCCAATAGGAATGCGTGAGAAACAAAAACTACTTGTAGCGTAAAGTGACAAAACTGTTCGTTATTTTTATATTTTATCAAAGAGAGTGTATTATAACGACCTCTAAAAAGGCGAAGATAAGAAGTGAGAGATGTTGCACCCAGGCTTAGAGGTCATTATGAATGTTATGCTGGCAATCGAGAAATTGTGTGCGTGCCAAAAACTAGTTTAATCAGGGAAGTGCGCACTTCCCTGGTTTAATCAACATAACCTTTAAAGAAACGGATTAAATAAGAGTTAATATACCCCAGAAAAACAAGAAAAATTCAGCTTCCATCACACACTCCTTACCTAATCCTTGCCTGCTTGTCACTCTCGTCACGCAAGCCTTCCTCGGAAACCGAAAATCGGAAATCGGAAACCGCTTTTCTTTCCCATAGATTTTTCCCAAGTCGAGAGGCAAACATAACGAATACTTGCTCCTGTGTGCATATATTGGAATTCGTGGCAGAGATAAAGCGGCGCAAGGCCACTCAAATACAAGCAAGTGTAGAAGCCCCAATGCTGCGCATAGGGCTAACCCCCCCCCCCCCCCCCCCATCCCAAAACGCACCCTGTCCCCCTCCTCCCCAAAACAACGCAGCAGTGATAAAAGAATGGAAGCACAATAGCGTCGAGCAGACTAGCGATGGAAGCCTCACGAGGGGACCTTACTTGCTTTACTAGCATGTCAGTCAGTCCGGATATGTTAGCAGCAATGCGGTCTATATGGTGCATCTTCTCATCGAGATTTTTTACCTTTAAAAATGTTTATATTTTCTAAATGCCAATAGTTTTAACCTCTGGTCGCACGAGCATATGTTAAAAACAATTTCTTGCACTTCTTCCTAATCATATCCTAACCAATCATATCCTAGCCAATCATATCCTAGCCAATCGTATCCTAGCCAATCATATCCTAGCCAATCATATCCTAGCCAATCGTATCCTAGCCAATCATATCCTAACCAATCATATCCTAGCCAATCATATCCTAGCCAATCGTATCCTAGCCAATCATATCCTAACCAATCATATCCTAGCCAATCATATCTTAGCCAATCGTATCCTAGCCAATCATATCCTAGCCAATCATATCCTAGCCAATCGTATCCTAGCCAATCATATCCTAGCCAATCATATCCTAGCCAATCATATCCTAGCCAATCGTATCCATGCGCACGGCAGTATCAAAACCATTAGCAGCGATGGCGTCGTGTCTGCCGCTCATTTTTGCCACTGTTGTCTTCGCTTATTTTTTTATTTTTTTATTGTCTTCCTCCCGCAAGGTAATCAGATACCTTTCCCATACACGCTAGTCATAATGATGAAAATGAAGATTAATAAGAACTTACTTTTACTTCCAAAAGTCGTCTGTGCATCTTTGCATCGCATTATCAGTTATCGTTATGGGCGATTTTAATGAATTCATTGAGCATTCTATAAAAAAACAATGTTTGAAAAATAATAATAAATGTTTTGGTATCGTTTTGTTGATGCTTTTGACATCAATTTCAAATGGATTTGCGTGAAAAAAATGTTTCTGCAATGCATTCGCTGGTAATTCAACTCGTTATTCGTTACTTATCGTAAAGAGATGGGCCATTAAGGCAACCTGAATGTGAATCGATAACTCGAATTTCTAAGGAAACTCTAACATTAGAGATACAAGGATTGCAGTGTATAAATAATAATTCTATTACGTCGTGTATTTGAACCTCAACCCCGAAAATGGTTACTAGATATGATATACCGCACGCTTGTTTTAGCGCTAAGCTTCAATATCGTAATCCCCATATATTAATCACTGTAATAATTGTTATCGTAATATTGTCACTTTGATTGCTTATGTTGGCACCTAGCTTCCAAAATGTGCCCAGCTCGCTCCGCAAATGCAAAAAAATGTTAGAATAACCCAACGCAGGCTTTTAGAATCCACAAGTTGTTCTCTTTTTTATCATTGATGAACAAAAAACATGTAAAGATTATTTTGTTGAACATTGGCGGCGAAACCGGCAACCCCCCCCCCCCCACACACACACACACACACACACACACCAACAATTGTCTTGGTGGGAATGTATATATATATATATATATATATATATATATATTGCCGGTTTCGCCGCCAATGTTCAACAAAATAATCTTTACATCTTTATATATATATATATATATATATATATATATACATATATATATATATATATATATATTTCGTAATTTCACATTTGAAATAAAGACGAGTAATTAAGGACGTGGACTTTCGTAACTAGGAAGATTCAATTGCTGTTTCACTCTGGAAATTCGTGTCCATCATCACGTTTCTCGCATTCTTATCGGCCTACTATTCGGTTATGGTAGCTCGAGTCGTACTAATGTGTATGTGCCACTGTAATTTGTTTCAGCATGCACCCTTGCATCTAAACCTTCTTTTTGTATTTGGCAGTTAACATATTTCTATTAAAGCAATAGCTGGTTTTATCCACGTAGAATATGCCATCACGTGTGAGACCTACACATACTCCATTTATATCCCATTTGTTGGGGTATGCCATACATGCGAGACCTACACATGCTCTTACGCATCTATACGGTCGTTACGGTCCCGCCCAGCCGTGCGCACCATCTTTGATATAAATAGTGATAAGAGTTCTATCCACACAGGGTATGCCATCACGTGTGAGACCTACGTATGCTCTAACTCATCTCACGGACCCGTCCAGCCGTGCCCTGCCCCTAATATCACCGAATGCGCACACATGGACAGGTATTCGAGAATGCTGGCCTCGGTTTCCATAAACGAAGGAGGCATGCAAATAACTGTGCACCAAGACATACGCCAGTGCGCCGCGTCCTACCATTGCACTCCGCAGGTTTTAAGGATGATGTGTGATCAGATGGCTGCGCAGAACGGCACTAATGTCCTTTTGTGTGCGAAACAATGCTGTGAAGGAGACCGATGTAACAACGAGGCGTTTATACCCAAAAAGCCGGCTCCCCCCGGACCAACAAGTAAAGTATTTGCGATGAATTACCTTTTACAATGAGTATTGGTCTTAACCAATTCGTCCGCAAGTTCATAACTCTAGTCAAATGGATACGCAATAAGCTTATCTGAAGTCTTTACAAAGTCGAAATTTAAGACAAATAATGTGGTTTGAAGAGAGGTCTTTCCTGTGAACTTGTTAAACATCTGTCCGATTCCTCACCCAGCCAGTACTCATCTTTATTTCCTTTCACCCCTTTTAAATGTCTTTCCAAAGTCAGAAACTCCTATCAGCTTATAAGACCTCTCCCTAGCTAGCCTGCTAACGGGTCTTCATTGGCAACCCACTGGAGAGGCGGTGAGCAGGCTACTCCCAGCCTATCTCCGTCACTATTCTTGTTACTTTATAGGACCTTCTCCCACCTTACCCCGTCACAAACTCTTGTCATTTTAAAGGAGCTCTCCCCAGCTTATCCCCGTCACAAGCTGCTATCAGACCACTCGTTACCCTACTCCTACTCGCCTTTTCATTATTCTCGATGTATTCCAGAAGCCCCTTTGCAGTGTTACATCTGTGGCAATCTACCCAACAATGAAAAGCTGCGACAAAGCAAAACCCACGGTATACTAGTGTTTGTCTCTACATTTTTTTCATCTTATTGTCCGTCTTTTTATCAGTCTGCTGTCTCAAATGTCTGTCTGGGTGTCAGTGTATCTTTGGTTCGTTTTTTGATCACGCTCCAGTTCAAATGTTTAAGCAACAAACGACGCTACATCTTATTTTAGGTCTGTCCGTCTTTCGGTCCGTCACCATGGCTACAACAGGACCGTTGTGTTACGGTCAAGGCAATTGGCCGAAATTCCTCTAGCGGAATGCAGATGTCAATTGAAGTTCGTGGCTGCAGCACGAGCAATTTTTGTGAGAACACGTGCAAAGAAATGAACAACACGGGTGAGGTGACGAGCTGCGTTCTGTTTCTGTTTTATATGCATACTTGTCGTTGCTTTCTTACTCCACTAATGTATTCGTCTAACACGCCATGTTTCACCTACCCTATCACCCTATGCGTTTTTCCCTCTCTCCCCTTCCAACTGACCTCATTTCCTCTGCGTCACTCCAAGACGACGACTACCAGCCCCCACTTGCTCCCCTATCCCAAAATTCCTCTGTTCACAACCACATCTGCTCTGCCAGATGTTATCCCAATACCACTGCGCCAAACCAACCCCCAACCCTCTGCTCCTGTCCTCAGTCGACTGAATTCCCACCACTCCTGTGTTAGTCCGGCCCAATCCACACTGTCCTTTAATGAACGAATTAAAGATGCTTACTTAGTGTTTAAAAATCATTGCGAGGGATACGCGAGTGGAGAAGGAAGGCAACGCGGTTCCTTTTCTCCGCCTGTGTTTCAGACGGGAAAATATTCTCCGATCTTCGGCATGCAAAGCCGAAAAATTTGAATGAAAGAGAAAAAAGACGACCAAACTCTTTCACGAGTTAACACGAGCTTCGTAAAGTATTGGAAATGAGCGTCAAAAGTGTTGGCACTTTGCTCTGCCTTCAGGCGATAGCCTCAGGGGCGTAGCCAGAGGGGTGGCCAAGGGCCCCCACTCTTCCAGCAGCCAAAAATACAGTAAATGTATTTGACATTATCTAAAATACAGGAGAAAATGCTTTGAAAGTCCCTTTTGGGCCCCTCCTGCTTTATGTCTGTTTGTGCGTAACCCAGAATTTAAGAGCGACACGGTCACTATCTTGAGGTGCTGGAGGAAAAAAAAAGCTTACAATGCTACTAACAAGAAATTTTCACAAACAAGTAGGCACTATAGCTCAAACTTTTTAATTTATTTAAGATCTATTTCATCTGTCTGATCTATCTGTTTCTCGCTATGAAAAAAAAATGTGACGGACATTAATGTCCGTCACTTACGACTTATTCCCTTACTTATTCCCTTATTTTAGCGTCAAAAGTTGCGTTAGGTTATCATGTTCAGGCATGACCAAACATTATTCATACCCATAGTTTATCTGTTTTTGCATCCTTGTAAACTGCTCCCTGACCCTTCCATATTTGGAGCAACTGACAGAGGGCTCTGATGAGTACAACGTCAGACTCCACTATAATCTTCTTATCTCATTCCTTTCTCATTGTACACAGCGCTCTGATGCTCCATCACTTGGATGAGGTGCACAAATCTTGTCTAAATTTGTCTTTTGTGCATAGTTCTTACACACCGCAACCTAATATTCCATTAGATGAGATTCACGATCGGACATTAATCTTGTCTACTTGTCCTGTCTATCACTTCGTGCAACTCTTACCTTGACCTTCCATCAGCTGAATGGATCTACAGTTATATACATCAATCTCGTTTTCTTGTCTTGTCTTTCACATTGTGCACCACTTCTCTTGACCTTCCATCAGCTGAATGGATCTACAGTTATATACATCAATCTCGTTTTCTTGTCTTGTCTTTCACATTGTGCACCACTTCTCTTGACCTTCCATCAGATTGGATACATCTGCAGTCACACATAAATCTCGTCTGCATGTATCTCGTTATAAATCACCCCTGACTTTCAGCTGGATAGATCTATAATCACACATCAATCTCGTCTACCTGTCTCTCTATCTCACATCCCTCCTTGTATACTGCGCCCTGATTCTCCATCAGTTTTTCGCTACCCCAGCACCGCAATTTATACAAAGAGAAAAGAATCACTTGCGCTAACATTTGAAAAATCAATGGGAACCCAATCGCGAAACCAGCAGCTCTTGCTGGCCTTTCGGTGAAATCTGTAGATTTGTAAACGTACGGTTGTCCGTTAGCGTTTGTTCCATCGCTGGCCCAGTAAAGAACGAGGAAAATGAGATAGATAATGAAGTAAACGAACGGGTAGATGATCTGAAGTAACCTGACGGGGAGGCTACTGAGGCACAGGTCAATCACGACAAACAGCGCGTTCAGAAGATGAGTGCTAATGTCAAGACCATCTGGGGTATACCCTTGATAGGAGGGGTAGGAAATCATCCAGTACACTAAACACACTGCCACCGCGCTGTTCGCCGCCACAATGTGCAATAACCACAATGGATAATGATACCAATTCATAGGCTCCGATACTTTTACATGCAAGGGGCTGACGTGGCTTCCGAGACGCTCACGTGACTGATCACATGATGGGTCTCGCGGGTCACCTGGTCGTGAACGGGACCGGGGTTTCAAAGCATCATGGTCTTGGACATCGTATTCGCCGACAAACCATTCCCCGCGATAGTAAACAGCGGTAAGCGCGGTGGAGCATGCGAAGTAGAGGGTAAGTATGAGATAGCTCCAGTTTGTCAGGTAGATAAACCATTTCTCCTGTCCATTGGAGGGGTGCTGGGTGCCAGCGATGAGCCACGCGAAACAGTAAATGGCGAAGACCAGCCGGTAGATAAGAACGCCCAGCACAGGGAACCACTATGGACAAACCACACAGAATCAGACAGAAGTATACGGAAAATTTTCAGTTTAATTTTTGGTAAGGCTAATTGCAGACAGACGGAAACATGAACAGACGGTGCGAACAGACGGGCGGCATATTGGTGGGCGGTATGCGGACAGAAAAGACGGTGTGTATAAGAGAGACGTGTGTAGACAAATAAACGAGACGGACGAATAAGAAAATAGCCAAATCGATAAAGGCCTTAAAAGACCTCTCGCGGGTAATTGTTTAAAAAAAAAATCGTTTAAATTGAAACCCACTTAGTAGCCCCTTCAAAACATGCGATCGATCTGATCTTTGGCGAGCATAATCACCAATGCTTCTAGTTTGCAAATTCTGAAATAAAAATTAGATATTAATAATTGGAGAGGCGTGACGCACGTGCAAATGAAATCGCAGTTTTGGGGGCTTGGTACAAAATCTCAAAATCTGTATGTAGCTCCAAACCACTCCATTTTGCGTATATTAGGTCAGTCCAACTTGATGTCTTATATGACAAGCGGACAACCGTATCGATTCCTTGGAAGTATCGAAGAAAATCGAGTGTTAATTTGTAACTAACAAATAACTTCAATATTTAAAAGGAATCGATGAGGTTGTCCGCTTGTCATGATAATATAATAAAGAATCAACTCTACATTCTGTGCAGGTTTTATCTAACAGTCCTGAGATCTTGAAATGTCGTATTTACCCGGTATCAGGTACTTCTAGAGCCTTCATATTAATTAAATGGACTCAAATTCTGAAAAAATTACCCCCCCCCCCCCCCCGCCTTCCCTTCATCTATCACTACAGTTTATGCTCCGTTTATGTTATGAAAACCAGGGTTTGTGTTATGGTAACAATCTACAGGCCCGTACCAAGAGTGGGTGCCTTCGCACCCCCCCCCCCCCCCCCCCCCTCACAACGGCCGAAAGTCCACTTTTGGTTCTCAATAGACGTGCTATTTGTAGACAAAACTAAAAATCATAAGCTAGATAACTCTGGTATTTAGCCAAATCCGACAATAAACGTCCCGCGGAGATACTGCAAAGGCATAAAAAAATCCCTTTTTCTTCTTTCGGAGGTGGTTGGATTTTTATCAGAGAACTCCCCCCCCCCCCCCGGAAAAATTAGGTCCACTTTTTCTGATTTCTCTCGAAAAATCCTGGGTACGGGCCTAATCTCAGTAAATTTTGACTAGCAAGTTCTTGTGGCAACTTCACTGTCGTCGATATAGGAATCCCAACTTAATGTGTTCCCCTCCACACTTAATCATATGTATAGGTAATGCGGGGGTGTAGCCAATGGTATGAATATTTTTCTTCGTAAAATAATATATTTTGTCCCCTTCACTACATTTTATGCTCCGTTTATGTTATGAAAACCAAGGTTCATAGCGTTATCATGATTTTATCAACCACGTTGAGTCTAATGAGCGATATATTTTGACCTCGTGGTTTTATGAAATCACGTTTGTAAAAAAAAGAAGCTAATTTTCACAGGCTATCTATGCTTTCTAGATATAAATATTTTTCCAATATTTTTTTTCCTTATTAAAGTATTTTGAATTAAGATTTATTCGACATCCAGCCTTGCTTGATCATTTAGATTTTAATGGACCATTTATTAGGTTAAAGAAAATTTTGTAAAATAAACATTGTATGTATAGTGATGCTAGTAGCAATACATTTATCTGATAAAACTCCCAAGTCCAAAAAAATTGCACTGGGATGAATTTTGTCGTGCTCGGTGATAACCCGGTGTGAGGACTGGCTTCTTAGGGCATATTATCAATGACATAAATATACATTTGCTTTCTATCGAAATCGGGAAATTGTGAATTATAACACACAAGTTTCAAGTAGAACAACAAAAGGATTTCTTACACTAAAAGCCCCTTGCGTGCAGTGGAAAGGAATCTACGAAACACGGTACTATTGGTTGTTGAATATCAAGAATATATTTCGATTCATAACTAAGACTATAGAGTTCCGCTTTCGATCTCTATGAAGTGAAATTACAATCCTGCAAAGCATCTGAGTAAATATTGCGTGCGAATGATGCGATAAAACATTGTCACCGATTTCAAACGCTATGCAAGCGATCAACACGAAATCTCGGCAAAATGCGGCAGGATTCGAGAGGTTGGATGAAATCACTTCGATCATCGACTCCTTGAAATGGTTAACCGATAACATATGAGTGTTATTTAGTCAGAAAGCACAGTAAAGTAAACCAAGAGATAGTTCTACTTACAGGAGACTCGGTAAAATCCGCGGAGTTGTGGTATAACAATCTACAATTCTTCAACTGAAATTCATTAAGGAGCGATTTCAGCGCCATGTTTTCTCGCCAAGAGGAAATGAGATCGAGCTAGCCAAGAGGTATGCGGTGTCTAACGCGACCATGCGTGCACTAAAACGGCGCGATGGTTTTCGAATCGAGATTAGGAGTACAATGGCAGCTAGTATTTGCGTAACAATATCTGCCGCTATCGAGGACTATAAATATAGCATCTTAATTTACATATCTATTGTCGGGGCAACTTTCAAACTAACACAATAACTTCTCATTCACAAGTCATGTTATATACAAAAAATAATCGGAAAACACATAAAATCATACTAACAATGCAATATTTGACAAAAATGAAGTATTTATTCGTTTTGGGCCATTGTGTAGAATTCAAAAGTAATATGCTGGTACCATAAAGCCAGCATGTCGATTCTGTAATTACTGTAAACCTGACCACTTTGGCAAATGAATTATATGCGGCCACCCTCACAGAACGTTTTAAGTTATATGGCAAAGGTTGTGAAAATAAATAATGGTACCAGTGATAGTATGGTTTGAAGGTGGTTATTCTTGTTTCAGTGATTGCAGCTTACACGGGAGGGGAGGGGAGGGGAGGGGAGGGGAGGGGAGGGGAGGGGAGGGGAGGGGAGGGGAGGGGAGGGGAGGGGAGGGGAGGGGAGGGGAGGGGAGGGGAGGGGAGGGGAGGGGAGGGGAGGGGAGGGGAGGGGAGGGGAGGGGAGGGGACCAACAAATCTATCTGACAGAGAACGGAGAGAAAGGTGCGCATTTTTACTCGGTGACATGGTCTCATTTTTTACTCGGACACATGGTCTCATTTTTACTAGGATACATGGATATGGTATAGATTCTGTTATTATGAGTAATACATTCCTTTAGCTTTAAAATCTGCCAGCAAATCACAACGCTTTAAAACAATACGATTATACACATCCCATGTAAAGCAATCACTTAAATGCATACTACGCATTGGTCTTTCCGCACGATCTCTCGGACAAATAGCAACGCAGCTTGTACACACCAAAGAACACGGAATGCACGATAGGTAACAAGACAAGCAAAGCCCCGAGGAGAATCCCCACAGCCATACCAGGGCTGTCCTTATAGTCCACGATACTGTAGATATACGGCTTGTTGTTAGCATTAGTGCCTCCTGCAGCCCAATACACCACGGTGAATATCATGTAACACAGGCCGAACACGAGTGGGTAGATACAGTGCAGAAGGCGAATGGGTAACTTGCTCAGCACAAGCTCCAAGATCATGAAGACGGTGTTCAGCGCATGCGTACTGACATCAAGTCCGTCGATTGGTCCAACCATCCAGCCCCAGTATATTATGGAAATTAGCACGGCAGTGTCGGCAGCAATGTTGAACAAAATCCACATAAGCGAGTGGTGGTATCTCATTAGATCAGAGAAGTTGAAGTCCGATTGGTCCTCGTTCTTCTGGATTTGATCTTTTTTCGCATCCATTTCCACGTCTTTCTCGTTTTTGCTAACTTTGTTCTTTTTCTCACGTATATGGAACCACAGAGTTACCGCCGATGCGTAGATGAAGTACACGGTTTCTAGGAGGTAACCCCAGTTGGTCAAGTAAATGAACCACTTGGTTTTGCCGTTGGCCTCGTGGAATCCGCTGTAAATAAGCCAGCCGGTGTTATAGGCTGCTACAAGGAAACGAAAGACCAGCATGACGGGCCATGGAAACCACTGTGAAACGAAAAGAATATTTATTAGCACAGGTTTATCTATATATGGGCTGTTGTTACTTTACAACATTTATTTCCTTGACATTGACATACACAGCTCGAATCAGAGGCGTCTGCATGAAATTGCTCAATAGGGCGGAAGGGGAATAAACATTAAGGCTGAAAGTGCTCCAAAGGTAGATTTAATAACGTGGGCATGATCTAAAAAATCCCTCTAATCCAAGCCCCCACTCTCTCCTGAACACGCCACAGGAAGCCAGAAATCGAAAAAAGCCTTTTTCCCAAATCACCAAAAGGCTCTAGAAGGACACTGTGCCACTGTGTATTTTGACAAAATGATAACAAGATTATAGACACCAAAATACATGCGTGTATTTCCAGGCCAACGAGTTCTCACAAAATGTAAATAGAGTCACGCCCTCTCGTGTTACACAATAGGTGGTCATAACTTACCGGCGATTCCGCGCAACAGCATGCCTCCTCGTCGCACGGCTTTATCTTAGAGAGTTTGAATTCTTCCAAGCACATATCAACCTCCACAGTTTGTGTCCTGATCAGTAAGAAATTGTACAAATTCTCTCCCCCGGCTACCGCTCCCTGGTACTAAGCACTTTGAGAACAACCTTTTTGGTGTATCCGTAGTATCCGTATATTCTAGTCGTTACACCGTTTAACACACAGTTATAACACTCAGTTAATTGTCATAAGGTATTCCTAGCATTCGTGAACCCTTTATCGTGATTGCATACTATTTGAATGCTTTTGTTCAAGATGTCAAACGATTGACGCTTGACCACACTGTATGACTAAGGCTGCGCAGATTAGCATACGTTCTCGATCATCCATACCTAATCACTCACACCTTCATGTCCTCGCGAGGTTCGAGCAATGTAAGGGGTAGCGAAGGGTACCTCGAAATTTCAAAAAAGTTCGCAAAGTCTCGGAATCTCGGCGTTTTTTACGCAAGTCTCGATCTTTCAAAATTTTATTGGTCTCGGGGTCTCGTTTTCTTTCTACCGCGGCCTCGGAGTCCCAGATTTTTAAACGCGATCTGCGCATGCTCGGGACTAGCCTGATATGTAAGCCAATCAGACTCACGACATAGAATGAAATATGTGACGTTCCGTTTGTGTTGTGATTCTCTAAGGTGGCCGAGCCGATTTCTCTAACAAGAACGATTCCATCATCGAGTCTCGTCTTTGCAGTTTTAACAAATGGCAGCTCGGGCTCGGTTTTTAATAGACGTGAAAAGCTCGGGCGGCTCGGATTCCAAAATTTGACAAAAGTCTCGGCATCGGATTATGAAACGCAGGTCTCAGATTTACCCATCGCTACTCCTAATGTAGCCTCTTCTCGCGGGCGTCTCTCAGCGTGTTTTGGGGTTTCTTTTGGCGAACCCAAATAATCGCTCATCCAGGGAGCGCCAGACAGTACATTGGGCAGGATACTAAAGGCTTTTCCTTTATTGCAGTAAAAAGTGACACGATAGTAGGAAATTAGTTTCTATGCATGTATTTTCTTTTTTGGTATTCACTTTAGCATTGGTGGGTCGTAATATCTAAAAGACGGATGTTCGACAGAAAATACAATCTGAATTTGTTATTGTTTTAGAGCAATATCGTGCGCAGTTTGATATTCTTTGGTTATCGTACAATAAGACAAGGGTCTTTAGCTTTTGACATTCTTGGGCTATAGCATTACAAGACAAGGGTCTATTTTGCTTTTAATATTCTTTTAGCCTGTTAGCCGGCTGTCATTCGGGGATATTCGGAAATGTTTTGTTTTCGAATATTTGGAATTCATTGGATCGCCGCACCCTCGCCCCAGCGCACCTCGGCCTTCGAACGCGAATAAGCCCGAATGAGGGCCGGCTAATATTCTTTGGTCATCGTATAACAAGACAAGGGTCTATAGCTTTTGATAGTCTTTGGTCATCGTATAACAAGGGTCTATAGCTTTTGTAAGTCTCTGGTCATTGTGTAACAAGACAAGGGTATATAGCTTTTGATAACCTTTGGTTATAGTATTACGACAAGGGTATGTAGCTTTAATATTCTTTGGTTACGTTAGACAAGACAAGAGCTTTTTATGTTATTTGATAACCAGATAAGGGTTTATAGCTTTTATTATTCTCTATTTTGTATTGGTACCATTCATTTTGACAAGATGAAATGATGATTTAAAAAAAATGTGTTTTCCACTTCCAAACTCGAATACCCGAACTCGTTTTTCATTTACAAAATTGAATTACACCCGATATAAAAAATAAATTTGATTTCATTTCAATTTACATAGGAATAAGAAAGGTAGGGATTAGAGGTGCGTCGCCGCGCCGGTGTGACGGTTGCAGTGACAAGAGACCAGCGTGACCGATGCGTTATGATGGCGAGCTTTCGTCACGCAACCATATACACCTTATCTTCAGGGCGGACATCCTTCGCTCGTATTCTCTCCCTGGCAACGAAAGCAAATAAGGGCAAGCAAGTCAATTTACAATTTCTAGGGCCGCTATTCTTAGTCCTAAAATGCAATGTCCACCCTGCCCGTGATGCAATGTTCACCCTGCCCGTGATGCAATGTTCACCCTGCCCGTGATGCAATGTTCACCCTGCTCATAATGGAATGTTCACCCTGCCCGTGATGCAATGTTCACCCTGCCCGTGATGCAATGTTGATCCTGCCCGTGATGCAATGTTCACCCCGCCCATGATGCAATGTTGATCCTGCCAGTGATGCAATGTTCACCCTGCCTGTGATGCAATGTTCACCCCGCCCGTGATGCAATGTTTACCCTGCCCGTGATGCAATGTTCACCCATCCCGTGATGCAATGTTTACTTTGCCCGTGATGCAATGTTCACCCTTCCCGTGATGCAATGTTGACCCTGCCCGTGATGCAATGTTGATCCTGCCCGTGATGCAATGTTCACCCCGCCCGCGATGCAATGTTCGCCCCGCCCGTGATGCTATTTCCACCCTGCCCGTGATGCAATGTTGACCCTGCCCTTGATGCAATGTTGACCCTGCCCGTGATGCAATGTTGACCCTGCCCTTGATGCAATGTTGACCCTGCCCGTGATGCAATGTTGACCCTGCCCGTGATGCAATGTTGACCCTGCCCGTGATGCAATGTTGATCCTGCACGTGATGGAATGTTTACCCTGCCCGTGATGCAATGTTCACCCTGCCCGTGATGCAATGTTGACCCTGACCGTGATGCAATGTTTTTCCTGCCCGTGATGCAAAGCTCACCCTTCCCGTGTTGCAATGCTCAACCTGCCCGTGATGCAATGTTCACCCTGTCCATGATGCAACGCTCACCCATGCCGAACATACCGTCCTCATAATATCATTTGATCTGAGCCTATTTATTCTTATAATATTGCTTGATCAAGGAAGAATTGACAGCGGCCATTTTGATAAATAATTTAAGAAATGTGTGAAAAATGGCAGGAAATATCTTGAGGACTTACATCATGTATTTGTCTCGTATAAGGTCATAACGTCTCGTCTTGGAGTTAAAGGCGCCGGTATGGCCATCAATATGTTGCGCGTTCTCATAACGATCGACACTGTAGCGACCAGGCCCAACAGGATTCTACAAACGACACCAAACACATCATGGATACAAAAGAACGTTCTCGATAGACGACTAGACGACACCAAATACATCACGAATACAAAAGAACGTTCCCGATAGACGACTAGACGACACCAAATACATCACAAATACAAAAGAACGTTCTCGATAGACGACTAGACGACACCAAATACATCACGAATACAAAAGAACGTTCTCGATAGACGACTAGACGACACCAAATATATGACGAATACAAAAGAACGTTCTCGATAGACGACTAGACGACACCAAATACATCACGAATACAAAAGAACGTTCTCGATAGACGACTAGACGACACCAAATACATCACGAATACAAAAGAACGTTCTCGATAGACGACTAGTGTCATGTCGTGTCATCAGCAAAAAGAAAGAAATTTAGTTTATCTGAGGAGTACTGCATGTCATTCATGTAAATCAGAAACAATAGCGGTCCAAGGATCGAGCCCTGTGGAACTCCGCAAGTAATGGAGGATTTCTCAGATATGCAATTTTTTATTTCAGTTGTCTGTTTGCGATTTGTTAAGTATGAGGAAAACCAATCATTTATGACACCCCTGAAACCGTAAAAATTTAATTTTTCTAAAAGGATATCACGGTCAACCGTATCGAAAGCTTTTTTCAAATCCAGGAAGATACCACAAGAGTAAAAGCGGTTGTCCATGTTTCTTTGAATCGTGTTAATTATGTCTAATGTTGCATGTTGTGTTGAATGGGACTTTCGAAAACCATATTGAGCCTTGTATAACAACCCATTATCCTCAATAAAGGAGACCATTTTGGTGTATACTAGTTTTTCATAAATCCTGTTAAGGTTGGATAAAAGTGATATGGGCCTGTAATTGTTCGGGTCGAGTTCATCATCTGCCTGGAAGACTGGGGCAAGTTTTGACATCTTTAGTTTATCAGGGTAAGTTCCCTGGGCAACAGACATATTAAGAAGTAAAGCTAGAGGGTGACTAATGATATGACTCACACATTTCAAAAGCTGGGTAGGACATGAGTAAAGTCCACATGCCTTATGGTTGGGGATTGACATTATTTCAAGCTGTACCTCTGGGGCGGTAACTGATCGGAACAAAAACGAAGACGGGGGGGAATTTGACGTGGCAAGGTAATTCCTAAAATTATGTTGAGATGGGGGCAGTTTGTTGGCTAATCTGCGACCTACGGAAACAAAATGATTGTTTAAAATGTTGGATACGCGCACGGGGTCCTTAGTTATTTTATTATTATTTAGGTCATTAATGGCATTAACGTATTTAGATGATTTAGTCCTCCGTTGCAATAGGGAGTTTATCCCCTCCCAAGTTTTTTTCATATTTGAAATATTATTTTCAAAATAGCTAAAATAATATTCTTTTTTACTTGATCGAATTAGAGCATTTAATTTATTACGATAGTATTTATATTTACTTGTATTTCCAGAGGCGTGATATAGCCTATTTTTTATCTTTATTGAGGTTCTTATCCCCTTTGTAATCCAGGGTTTGGTTAATTGCTTTATTTTTCTTTTTGAGAGGGTTTTTAATGGTGCATGTTTATTAACAAGCTTGTTTAGTTTTTTGTAAAACGAAGAAAATATTTTATTTATGTCGTGACGGCCGTTATCAACGAGACTGTCCCAGTCAACTTGAGATACGTCATTTGTAAATTTCTCTTCTGAGAAATTTGAAAAATCGCGCACTTTCCTCTTTTTGTTAATTGGTTTAGCCTTAGCCGATGAAAAGAAGCAGAACTGTGAGAAGTGGTCGCTAACATCTGTGACAATATTCCCACTACACGTGACCTGTTCGGGAGAGTTAACAAAAATGTTATCGATCAGTGTCGCGGAGTTTTTGTGTACTCGCCTAGGCTTGTCAATAGTGGGAATGAGGTAACAGCTTAAGAGAGACAAAAGAAAATTATGGGCATATTGACACCTAGTACTTTTGAGGAGATCGATATTGGTATCTGCCAAAATACACATCATTTTGCCAGACGAAATAAAGGTTTCAATCGCGCTGTCAGAATATGACTGGAATGCTTCAGGCGAGTTATGCTGTCGATAAAAGATACCGCACACAATGCTCTTCCTTTCCGGGACGCTTATTTCAATCCACAATGCTTGGAATGCGGAGCAAGTTTTTTTTTCTAAGACAACATAGCTAAGCGACTCGTCAATGAACAATTCGACACCCCCAGCCGAAAGAGGCGTCGGAACGTATTCAAAGTTATAGCCTGGAATTTTTGGTAGATCAACATTAGAATTAGAATTTGTAATTTTAGTTTCGGTTATTCCAATAAAATAAAAATGGTGGTCAAGTTCATGGAGTATTTGAGTTTCCAAATATTCTAGGTTTGATCTTATGCTTCTGACATTATTATGAAAAACTGAAAATGTATTATCTAATTCATCTTTAGTTAAATTATTTTTCATTTTCTCGAAACTATGGGGTGAATAGTATTTACTTCGTATACAAGTTGAGGTACGGGATTATTTATGTTTTGGTCTGTATCGGCATTTAAACTAAATAGCTCGAGGTCATAGAGACTCGGTAGATTGTCTAAATTTCGCTTAGATTTTTTTTTTAAAAGTCTTTGTCTTTGTAATCTTTGTTTATCGAGGGTAGCATATTTAACCGAATATACAGTTTTCTAACATATGGCCCTCGGTTAGTAAGCACTGTCACTGGGGGTGGTCACTGCCAGAGGGTTTATTGCGTCCCCAGTGGTTCTTTTACGTCCCTTCGGTTCAGGTTAGTGTAGTGCAGCTTGAAGAGACGGGACCTCCGGTTTAGTGTCCTTATCCGAGAAGACTGGAAACACGGGAGAATAACTTCAACTCACTTGTGACATTTCGATTCAAGGCAGGAACCCGGAAAAATCCCCAGTTTGAGCCAGGATTCGAACCTGGGCCACAGCGGTGAGAGGCAGACGCGCTAACACACTAGGCCACCCGTGCTTCCACAAAGGCTATTATTGAAACGGCCATGGAAAGACGCAAAGTCTCCCCGGTAACTAAAGTAGGGGAGTTCGCGTAAGGTACTCTTCATTTCCCTCAAAGTGTTTGTTTCTACCACGCATAGGCATTAAGGCGATTTTAGATATAAACACATAATGGTATGTACAGTAGTAAGAAATTTTACATTAGTTAGTACTGGCAAAGGAAAATTTTGAGCACCTAATTCAACAGACATAAGGTTTAACTGAAATTTCATTTTACTTAGCTGTCATTTATAGGTAATGGCTGTTGCTCCTCGACCTCGGCCACAGTTGGTTCATTTAGACTTAAATTATCTAAGTCTTCTATAGATTCAAGCCGATGGACCGTCGAGTTCTCGGTTTTTCGGAGGAAGACTGCCGTGCTCTTGGCCCAGCAAAACTTGGAAGCCATGCTGAGTTTGATAGTCCTTGGCTTTGCCCAGGAGTTCCTGTAGTTTTGGCGGCAGGTGGCTGAGTATTGATATACGACCGAGAACTGCGTCTGGGGGCAATCCAAAATCCTCCGATTTGAGACTTGAAGTGTTTTTCCTTGCTGCCAGAACCCTCTCCCGTACTGATCTCCTCACAAACTTGCAGATTATGGGCTTGTTCTTCTGCCCTCGGCGGCCATGTTGAACTCGTGTAGGGATCCTATGTGCGATGTCTATCTCATAGTCATCCATCTCGACTCCAATTTTGCTGAACAGGTGAAGGCACAAGCTCGTCGTTTGGTCTGCATTCTCCTTGTCCGACATCTGGGGCACTCCAGTTATTTTGAGATTATATTGGTAGCTGTATGCGGTGGCACTATCTATTTCTTTGCCCATAGAGTCTACTTTGTCGACCAATGTCCCTAATTTGGCCTGAAAACTCTTTAAAGCTGCATCCACCTCTTTCCTCCACGCTAAAAGCCCATCGCAAGTGATGTTTAAGCTTTGCATATCATCACTGGTTGGTGAATGATCTCTGTCAAGCTTTTCCGACATCTTCGCTCGAAGGACCTCGTGTTCCTTTACAAGATTGTGTAACTGAGCTTTCAAAGCGTCGTGTTCTTTTCTTAATTGTTTAGTATCTCCCATAATTTAACTTTGTATATATATAAACTTACTAATACTATTAAATAAGCAAACTGCAGCTCGCAGTTGCTTAGGAAAGCAAAAAAAAAAAAAAAAACAGAAAAACACTGAGTGCGGAAAACGCGTCCGCACTCTCTCACAGTCACTCGTGTTCTCGATAACGTTCTCGATAGACGACTAGACGACACCAAATGCATCATGAATACAAAAGTCTCGATAGACGACTAGACGACACCAAATACATCACGAATACAAAAGAACGTTCTCGATAGACGACTAGGCGACACCAAATACATCACGAATACAAAAGAACGTTCTCGATAGACGACTAGGCGACACCAAATACATCACGAATACAAAAGAACGTTCTCGATAGACGACTAGACGACACCAAATACATCACGAATACAAAAGAACGTTCTCGATAGACGACTAGACGACACCAAATACATCACGAATACAAAAGAACGTTCTCGATAGACGGCTAGACGACACCAAATACATCACGAATACAAAAGAACGTTCTCGATAGACGACTAGACGACACCAAATACATCACGAATACAAAAGAACGTTCTCGATAGACGACTAGACGACACCAAATACATCACGAATACAAAAGAACGTTCTCGATAGACGACTAGACGACACCAAATACATCACGAATACAAAAGAACGTTCTCGATAGACGACTAGACGACACCAAATACATCATGAATACAAAAGAACGTTCTCGATAGACGACTACACGACACCAAATACATCACGAATACAAAAGAACGTTCTCGATAGACGACTAGACGAATCTGTGTTATGTAAAGGTGGTGTTACACGGGATAACATGCAACAAAAACTTTTCCCCATTCAAGTTGTATCGTAGAATGTTTTTGACCGTGTTACATATCGCGCAACACAACTTTCCGCGCATTATTTCACTCGGCAACATGTTGCATGTTTTTGAGCCCGCTTCAAAAACATGCAACCCAGAATGACGAATATCTGGAAAGTTATTCCGTGTAACATTTGTTTGGCAACATGTCAGAATCGATACGATACAATGTATCGCGAAAAGTTCTTCTTGCAAGCAAGATTAGATTTTATATTTCTGCCTATCCTATTATTTAGCAACTCACGATTTACTTCCAAGGGAAAGAGAATGCAGTTTCGAATTAAGACAAAAATGACGTCCAGTCGGGTTCTTTTAACCATGAGCCTTCGCGCCATTTGAATGAACAAGTACTTAGAAGAAAGACGCGACAAGAGGAGTCGCGCGCTAGGAAAGACAAGGCGGTGGCATTGCTAATGAGAGGGATAGATCAGGGGATAGATGATCTCTCCCTCTCCTCAGCGCCTCATCTCGCCTTTCTACCCCAACCTTTCCCCAACCCTTTGGGCTCGCTACGCAGGCTAGTACTCACAGTGCTTCCTAGAAAGAACCTTCGCGCATGTCTGTCCATGCGGCCAGCGGATGAACCAAAAGGCGGGCGTTTGGCAGCTTCAGGCTTCCCAAGATCCTTAGCGGAGTATGATCCAGGCCCAGGCTCACTCTGTGAAAAAAAAACTCATAAGGAAAATCATAAGGAAATGACCAGCAGGGGCGTGGCTGAGCGCCCCAGTTTTCTTTATGTCCCCTGTATCCCCCCCCCCACCCCGTTTCTTGGAAACGGAGATATGACCTCTTTGAATTTCGGCTCTAACGTCGCGCCAAGCCTCTTACTAGTTCATACATTCGTTCTCACTCACTTCGGCGGCTCAGCTGTTAATGGATGTATTTAATGTTATATACCCGGTCGCTTGGACCCTTAATAAGTAGGTACAGTAATGGTTTGACATACCGGGTCCCTAGGGCCCTTCATAAGTAGGTACAGTAATGGTTTGATATACCCGGTCCCTGGGGCCCTTAATAAGTAGGTACAGTAATGGTTTGACATACCGGGTCCCTGGGGCACTGACTGAGTGAACAGCAGTAGATTCTTTCGGTAGGGTAGTCTGGGAATCGCGTTACTTTAAGAAACTTGCCATGTCGTTGCTTGTGTTCACCTGTGTTCTCACTCAGGAAGGACTTCAGGTCATACTCCCCTGGTCCCAAGTTTTGACGAAGCTACATCAAAAAGGCATGATCATTAATATAGACAAAAAAAAAAACAGAGCTACCTTAAAAGACAGACTTAATAGCTTTCATAAGAAAAAACAAGTTATATGTTTTTTTTCCAGTCCAATAGAGAACAAGTAAACTATATACTCACCGGCATAGCAAAGTAGCCAACAGTAATGGGCTTATTTCTCTCGCCAGTAAAGAGGTCGTACGGACCTCTTTTACTGACCACATGCGATGCCATTTCATCTGTGAAGCTCTCCATCTCGTACTGACCTGGACACAGATGACTGCCCTAGAGGGAGATGAACACGTGGAGTACATTTGATTAGTCAACACTGTCACTAGTTAAAGAACCAGTGATCAGTTTTATAGCTTTCTTTAGAAAGTTTTACATATGTTATCTTTTTCCTGCTTATTTTAATTAATAAACAAGTTTTTATTTCTAAAAGAATAAAGGTGAGAGCTTATCATATTTTCTTACCACTTCAGGCAGTTGTCGGCGGTAGGATTTCCCTGAATCCAGCATGCCAACATTACTGACTGACTTCCTCTCCTTCTCCTCCAGGACTGCATTAGGGATGCCACCTTTGCCATAAGTGCCAGGGCCAGGAACGCCACTCTGCACAATAACCAATAAGCTAATATTAGAAATAATATCACACAACTCTCAAAAGGCAATATTAGGGATCATTGCCGCAGGCACATACACAGGGGATGCGCAACAGTCCCCTTGACCACCAAAATATGGGTTTATTCTTATCAAAGGATTGTCAAATCTTTTCATTTTTTTCAATATGATGCCTATGCCTGCACACCCCCTCAGTAATGACTGGGTATGCGCATGGGCCATAAGGAAGCGGTCATTAATTACTGGTGGGGCGGCAAATATGTAGGGGGGACTAGGTTCTTTTGGGCGCTGATTTAGGGGGGTCACATTTTTTTGGGCTGTCGTTAAAGGGGGGCACATTTTTTTGGCGTCGAATTTAAGTCTGGTTTTAATTTAATACTAAGCAAGAGAGTCATTGTTGAAAAGAAAATTGTATTCAGTTCACAATGTTTCCTACTTTTGTATATCTAGTTCCATATTGTTCAGGTACCAATCTTGTCTTTATATAAATTAATTTTGAGTAACCCTCTTATGGTTGACAGACAAAGCTGCCCATTCAAATCAGTTGAACAAAACCTGGACTAAAATGTCTTTGTTAAAAATTGTTGAAGACATAGTTGTTTTCTAGCGACACCAGTATTTGTTGTTTATCTCTGTGCCACTCTTAAACTAGCGAAAGTGAAGGTTCATACTTTAATTAAATAGGACAAAATTGCCATGCTAGCTGTTTTATATTTTAGTAAGGTTATATTCAGCTACACTTAGGCTATAAGGTTCAAACGTCATATTATCCATGAGCTGTATTCAATGCAAATGCGTGCAAATGGATAAAATCGATTGTTTCATCTTCATTTGCAAGCATTTGCATTGCAAATTTTTGGGCTTTCTGTCTAGGGGGGTCACGATTTTTGGGCTTGAATTTGAGGGGGGGGGGCAAAATTTTTGAGCCCAGGGTCTTGCCAAATCCCCCCCCCTCCCCTAGTAATTAATGACCGCTCCCTAAAGAGTAAAAAGATGTGGATTTGGTTACACTTACTTGAGTTGAGCTCTCAAATCTTGCTGCTCGAGTCTCACACTCTCCTCTGGTACTTCTAGGCTTCTCAGCCATCAATTCCATAAAGTCCTTGATATTGTATGTTCCTGGTCCTAGCATGCGTTTCTACAATTGCAATTGAGAATCTCTCATCAGTTCTACTGTAAGTGTGGTGTGTGGTGACAGATCCAGGGTGGTGGTTCCTTCCCCTCCCCCACTCTCTAGAAATGACTATTCCCCCAACTTTAAGAAATTCTAAATGTCCACCACCTGAAGTCAACCCAGGGTAGCCACACCCATTTCAAATGTCTACATCCACCAGCACAGCAAGCCCAAGGTTGCATGAACCGTACCTGGTACTGTTTCTTCTCCCATTGCTCTTTGTACAGGAGATGTGGGATTTTAGCAAGTCTGGAGGTTTCATAAGCCCTTTCCCAACCTGAGAGCAAAATGTATAATAACCGTCAGAAAGGATTGCTATTAGAGATCATTTTTTTGCAAAAATTGAAAGCTATGAAATGCTGCTTACCTGGTCCAGATGCTCGTTCCAACACAGACTTTTTGTTAAACCCTCCTGCTTCAATGTTGTATGATCCTGGACCCAGTCTACGATTCTAATTGGGAAAGAAAACCAAAAACTGCATTTGTACAAATATTTTTTAAGATATAAGATTATTCAGCATTTTTTGTGTGATTTGGAAACAGGAATTTGAGGAGAACCCAAGTAGGATTTGGGGTAGAAATGTTTCGCATGGGAACAAGATAAACAAAAACTTGTATGGGTTATGAATTTTTTTTTTTTTTCAAGAATTCTTTTTGGGTGATTCTGAGGGGCTATTAAAGGGTTGAGCTCTTTAGCTGTTAACCCACCACTTCAGTCATACACTTCTTGTCATATGGCACTTGGGTGAAGGTTCCAGGTGTCTTACTCTTGGGATGGATAGATGACACATCAAACCTGAATATATCATACAAACCAAATTATAAATATAAATGAAATTGCCTTCCCTCTGGCAGACTGCTGTGACCTTCCCCAGCACAAAAAAGGCTAACAAAAATTAAGGCCCACACCAAAAACAAAAAGCTAAAATTATTGTATGTGTGTGTGGGGTTGGGGGGGGGGGCACTGGCTTAGACATGCCCATAAAGGGGCGACGGAGCTGGCCTTAAACACCACCAAGCCAGGAAAAACGTTGAATTCGAGCCCATTTTTAAGGGGTGTAAATAATATTATGTAGGGGGGTCTGGGGGCATGCTACCCTGGAAAAGTTTTCCATTTTCAAATAAATGAAATCCTAATTATTGTTAAAACCTAAACAGAATAAAGCATCATTAGCTCCTTCCAAAATCTTATTTAAACATCTTTTTATACCACCAATCTGAAAAGTTATTAGGGGGGACACAAAAACACAGAAGATAAAAATAGTAGAGGCCACACTTTAAAGTATAATGATTTTCAATGACAGCCAAACAAAGTCAATAAAAGTGCAAGCAGAAGGCGCATCACATTCATTTATATATTTTGTAGGGGGTCTAGGGTTCTCCCCAGAAAATTTTTGAAACTCCAGACTTTTTGGAGGCTCGGAAATTGATCAGAATACCTGTTTAAAAAATTGAGGCCTTCCCCAAATCGACGCTAAAAAAATCACAACCCTACCCCAAACATAGCAGCCCATCCATCCGTAAATAATGACCCTTTCCTAAGTTCTTCACCTATCACATAGCTGTCAACCCAAATCGGACAGAAAGCTTGTGAAATCAGATGAAATTCAGTAAATATGTGGAAAAAAAAACAAGAGAGCCAAGGTGGGTGAATACAGAAAATGTATGAACATTCTCACAAAAATTAGGCTTGTGATCAGGTCCAAAATCTTTTGATACCCACCTAATATGGGTGAGTTGACAGCTATACAATCAGCCTATTTCTCACATATTTTCAAGGGTTGAATATTAAAGTTTTGCACAATCTTATCATTGGAAGGAAAAGATTCTGATTTCTGTATAAATTGAAATGTCTTGGATTGTCAATATTGATTTCAAAATCAAGAAAAAATAACATTTTTTTTCTTTAGACAAGTTTCTTATAGTATATGGACTAAAATAACACGGATATAAGCTATTTTTGTTTTTGAATATAAAAAGATCAGAACCATCTTTTTTTCTTTATATTCTCACATCTAAATTGTCTTTACCTCTGAGGTTTAGCTCTCCACATCTTGTCTTGGTTTGGAAAATTCAAAAGACAGAACAAAAGGTGTGATTCGAATTGATTCCCAAATGGGATAGTTGCTCAATCAGTAAACTGTGAATCAATATCAATGAAGAAAGGGCTTTTTATAAGATATGTCATATAAAAAAAAAAGATGCAGGGTGTTTTACAAAGATATTTTTCAGAGGATGACGCTCATTTATTTTTATGGCAGATTTCTATTTGACAGTTTTAGCGCTACTTCTAGTCACATTAAAAGATAGGCTTGACTCAAAAAAACATTACTTGATCCTAATTGCTTTTTACTGTACGTCACTTTTATTGGCAGTTGCTAATTGATTGTTGTGCAAATGTTGCTATTGTGAACGGCTAATATGCATTTTGCGCAACCCACGCTGTGATTTTGGCTCGGCACGATGCTAGCTATTCTATTTAACAAAAGAAGACCGACATAAATTTTATAATGCCTGATTATAAAAAACGCATCTTGTCAGAAATATAACAGGGCTCGGACTGGAAACTTTACAGGGCTCGGACTTGGAAATTTTACCCAAACATGTCAACAACGCTTTTTGTCCAGAAAATTGCAATAAAACTATTGGAGCAAAATTATTTTACACGTCTTGTTCTAGAATAAGTATTTTTATTATCAAGCATAACATAATTGTGAACCTATGATTTAACGACAGAGGAAGTCGCAAAACAGCTCTCGGGAAGGAGCATAATTTTCTTAACAAATTTTATGTTTATACTGAAAATCGTGACTTTTAGCGTCACGCTTCTGTTGTGGTGGAATGTGTCGGGGTTACACGGAATCAACCAAAAAAACTTGAGCTAAAATTACCTAGAAAGTACTGCATAGTGGTTACAATATTGATGGGTGTACCTGCTGTCATGAGTGAATTTTTCGAAACGATTTGACTTCTTAATTGATGTTCACAACACAAAGCGGATTTTCGTTTTGTTTCGCGCGACTTTACATGTTTTCAGATATAAACCTGTTTTACTAACCTTGAAGTCTGGACACCAAAAGGAGCACCAGAATACTTCTTCTGTGCCATGTCCACAAGCTAAGAAGATTATATTGGGGGTCCACTTCAGCCTTATTCCATAGTTATTGTCGCAATAATGTTAGGTGCGAGGTTTCATTGATAAGTTGTCTCGAAGGCTTCGATGGAATCTCCTAGCAACGTCCGCTCAATGGGGAATACTGGGTTCTAAAGTCAAACTCATTTCCGCTTCCGGTATACTCCAGCCGGAAGTCTCGTGATTTGTATTTTTCATTTGAGGTAACATGTGTTGTGTTGTCGTAACTAAGTTAGGCTGTGATTAGCCAGAAGCAAGACATGGTCTCTTGCCAGAAGATTGTATAAAAGGGAGTCACGGATCACACGGAAAAAAGGGTCGATTACCATCCGTTCCTCTGAGCCCGCAGTACGTGCCACAGACTGGGTGTTAATTAACCCACGCTTGGAGAAACGCAGTGGCTATATGCCCGACAGTCGGGAAAGGTCATCGATGGACTATTAAATGCCCGACAGTCGGGAAAGGTCATCGATGGACTATTAAATGCCCGACAGTTTTCAATTTATTTCAATTGTCGACCTAGTAAGTTCAAAGTGCCGGGGAGGGGTGTTCTTCCCATGTCGCCCTGATAGGGATGCTCTTCGTAAGGGGTCAAAATCGGGCCTCAGGTATTTTTTAGGGCTTATCCGTGGAAAAATTAGAATTGGTATTTTAAGGGCTTTTGGGGTATTTTTTATCTATATTTGTTGAGAAAGGGAAGCGAATATGAATTGAGCTTTGTTGTCGGAATTGTCGAATGAACCTTTTTTCTTGATTGTATACACTAAAAAATCGCCATCAAAGTGACACGAGTTTTATCTTCTACAACTGTCGGGAATGGATTAAATGCCCGACAGTTTCCAATTTATTCAAATAAGCCAGTAATTGCCAGCCTAGTGAGTTTAAATTATCCTATATTTGTTTAGAAAGGGCAAGCGATTCTGAATTGAGTTTCGTTGTCGGTATTGAAAGTTCTTTCTTGTTTGTATACACCATATAATCGCTATAACACTTTATCTGCTGCAACAGTCGGAAAGGTGTTAAGAATGTATACAAGCAAGAATAAACATTCAACGAACAAAAAAGCTCAATTCAGACTCACAAGGTTGACAATTTACCGTAATATTTTAGCAAATTGAGAACTGGCGACACTTGAATTTAAATAAAATTACGATTTTATAGTTTACACAGATAACATTCAATACCGACAACATAGCTCAACTCAGATTGACTTGTCCTTTCTCATTAAATGTAAAATAATTTGAACTCAGTTAGTCCATCGATGACCTTTCCCGACTGTCGGGCATATAGCCACTGCGTTGGAGAAAACCAAATTATGGCAATGACTATCCTTGAATCGTTACATTATGTAGGCCAAGGTGGGGATCGTGTTGCCGTAACGCCCCACGTCTTCAAAATATAGAACCTGAAGGAAAAAAGGTATCCCCAAATCACGGATTCTGGAATGGAAGGCCAGTTTTCTTTAAAGCGGTCTGAAACCCGAGGGTAAGAGCTAACTTCACGTACCGCACCCCCCACCCCCGCCCCCCATTTCGTAAACATTTTTGCACCCACCCTCTCAGGCTACAAGGTGCTAAGCGACCAAGTTACCGGTGTATGGGGCCCTGTCTTGTTTGCCAATATACGTACAGTATGTGTCTGGGCTGAGTATTCCCTAGTCTAGTAAAAGCCTTAGCGACTTCTAAGTAACCTTAAATTCTTCCGCAGCTTCTACGTTTTGTTGACAAACGGGCAGCTAAGAATTTATGATAACTAGAAAGACTATAGACAAGCTGTAGGAAAAAAAATAGTTGGTTTGCGTATGCGAGGTGGAGACAAGCTACAAATCAACACCAAGGTTAAAAACGTTGTACGCATCTGTGAAACAGAGTAGTTGCGCTGACGTTTCGAGCGTCTGCTGCCTCCTTAGTAGAGACGGACATCGGGCATCACGCCTTGAAGGTACCGACACTACTGTCGCACTTTTATTATCGTAATGTCAGCAGAAAAATATCATAAAAGAAACATAAGTCACCTTCTGTCAATACGGTATATACATTTAGTGCAGACAGAATAATAACAATAACATATATATCAATAAATGTTCAACAGATCGTGAAGCACACTTCCTTGCTGTACTTGGATCAAAGTACTAATCAAGAACTTTTTGTCAATATAATCGAATTCTTTCAGAGAAAACACAACTAGAAAAAACTGACACCATTTAGGAAAGGCGTTTAGGAAAAAATATTGGTTTGCGTGCGACATCTTGGTAATCTCAATTAAAAAATTAAGCGTTCCGAAAACTGTCAAATTATTTTCTATCTTCTTTGGGGTAAACTATTGTCACCCCTCCCCCGAAGGAACGCGGTCAACGACGGCAACGCTAAAGATGTGGCTGAACACTACAGATACCTGTAGAGCCTCGATCAAACGGTGATGAGAGTTGATGAGAGTTCCAGCTCTCATGTCCGTTTGACCATGCACTCTCGCACACTCTCATCGACTCTCATCAACCCTCATTTACTTTGAACATGTTCTAATTCGACATGAGAGTTGGCGCCGTTTGATGGCGTGAATGAGAGTTTATGAGGGTATTTCGATCAGCAGGTTTCACAAAAATTGAAATTTAACGTGAAATTTCCGGTTCAGTGGTGAAACCTGAAGTCAAATAACTATTTAGAAAAGGTATAACCATTGTCACCAACTCTCAAAGACCGTTTGGACCCTGTGATAGCTATTAATAGTGGAGAACGCTCATCAACTGTCATCTCCGTTTCATCGAGGCTTAAGTCACGTGACGTGGGTATAGCGTTAGCCTACATACGTGCAGATGCTAATTGACTATACACAGGACTCAAGGCTAATCTTACTGGCCTACTCACTATCCTAGCTGTAGTGTAAGTTCAGCGCTGTGTGCCAAAGTACGGGTTCACGAATGAGAATCCTCGGAACTGCCCTTGGTCCATGGACTGCAGGAGGTCCTTATCGGTGGGAGTAAACTTGGCGGCCTCCATCGTGAAGTCAGGATCAAAGTTATTCGTGTCGTTTGCGCTTTTCTAAAAATCATAAGATTATAGTCATGGGTTTTAAAATACAGGAGATAGATGACGACAAGAAAATAGGCGGATCTCTAAAACTATATATATCAACCAGCAATGTAAGGCATGTTAATAATTGGAAAAGTTAATTTTATCATTTACTTTACTTATACCTATTTACTGTAGCTGCCACTATATTTCGTATTGTCTTGAATTAAAAATCATGTTCAGGCGTAATGTCGAAAAAAATCATTTTCAAACGCGTACTTTACATTTCTCGATATAGTATCATCTTTTTAAAAATTTTAATTCTTATTTCAATTAAAGTGGGTCAGGTAACTCCACCCAATACTAAAAATCAATCAAAATACCCAAATAGCCGTGTTCGTTAACCAGATTATAAATATAGGTAGTATAGCTGGTTTAACCGACTTACAATACTGGGCTTGAAGGGAGGAGGGATCTGTCTGGCTTCTAGTTTGTTCCAGTCGATTGACTTAAAGAAGGACTTTCCGCGGATGTCTGGTTTAGAGCCGTCCTTGTAGCCAAGACGACATGCAGGTGTGCGCTCAAACAACTGGCGAGGGAGAAAAAAAGGCGTCACAAAGCTAGCAAAAAGGAAAGAGAAAGACCGGGACAGCATATATACATAGCTAAACAACCAATCCTGGCCTAATTGACTATATTCTGTTAGTTAGCTACTTGTAGGTAAGGTGTTAGTTAAGAACCCCTAAAGTGCCTCTCTCAGCTGAGAAATATTTGGTAGTCTACGTAAAGCCGTATAAGTCAAAACTGTGAGTGAGCGGTTAAACGTCTGTGTCTGAAATATTTCTTTTTTAGCATAAGGATATTTGTAAGCCCATATGCATAGCCGTATAATTCAAACCCTCTTGCAACCCCGTTAACACTTCATAAAACACTTAACACAAGTAACCAACCCTAAATTCACTGCGGTCGCACCAACCTCTCTTGAATGATAGCGATTTTTTTTTTTTGCCAAACTGATTATAAGTACCTCTCTCAGGCAGGAAACTGCATCACTGGACACCCACTTGGGGAAATGCACTTTGTCACGGCAGATAGAATCAAACAGGTCCTCCTCATCCTCGCCAGCGAATGGAGACTGCAAGGAGATCATCAATCATTTGATGCTTTACCATAGCAGCTGTCAATTATTTGATGTCTTACCAGTACAACTATTAACCATTTTGATGTTCTGATAGATACAAACGACCAGCTTTCCCTCTCTATGGAGTGTGATTGTCTCTTATGACCTTACCTGGCCAATAAGCATCTCATACAGCAAGACTCCAAATGACCACCAGTCAACAGAAGAGTCATATCGCCAGCCTTTAAGAATCTAATAGGAAACAAATAGTATAGTTGTTTTTATATTTAACAAATATATCTCATTTTTATGTGTCTTCCCTCTAATAATCCAATAATAATCCATGTATGACCTCATAACATGTCATAAACAAACACACAAAAAATATGAGACAGAATTTGGTTTTATACAATAACAAAAGTGGTTTTTGCAAACAGGAATTCCGCTTAGACACTGGGAAGGGGGACATGACTATACAGTGCAGTACAGTGACAGACTTTGAAAAAAGGGGCCTCCCATCTTATATTTCAATTGTAGTTTCTATATTGTACTATGTACCTCGGGTGCTATGTAATCAGGGGTTCCACAGAATGTAGTGGTTTTCTTGGAATCATTGACCCCCTCCTTGCACATGCCAAAGTCAGCCAGTTTTATGTGACCATCCTTGTCAAGAAGTACATTGTCCAACTTAAGATCACTAAAACAAACCCGAAAAACATTAGTCAACTTCAGTAGATGTTGTCAAAGAAACATGGGCAAAGACTACCTTTTCCACAACTTCAACTGTAGAAGTGCAAACAATACTTACCGATAAATGATTCCAAGCTCATGTAGAAATTGTAATCCACAAACAATCTCAGCAGCATAAAACCTAGTAAATACAAAAAAGCTTAATAAAACTGCCATGATAAACAACTTCTAAGCATAGACTGACCTTGACCGCTTTTCATCAAACTTTCCTTGGTTTTGAATGTGGAACATTAAGTCACCACCATTTAGGTATTCCATCACAAAGAACAGATGGTCCTGAAACAAGTGCAAACACAGCTACATTAAACAGGGTGTGTATAGAATGGGTAAAATAAACAAATAAAAATACACAGGGTTGATTGGACAAAGCCAGGACAGGTGGTCAAAGCCAACAAAAAGTGCTGGACGGTTCTAACATTTTTCCTCCATTTTTTAAATGTTTTATTTTGGCTCCAAAGCCCCCTTACACCACAAAGCATTGTATAAATACGTGTGCCAACATTTGTAACAAATATTATGAAATAGCAACTAGTCGAACAATAAACAGCAGTTTTGATAATTAAATTAAGTTCCAACATCATATCATCCATGAGCAATATTTAATGCAAATGAAAAATTTAGACTTGGTTCATTTGCATGCATTTGCATTAAACACAGCTAATGGAGAATACAAAGTTTGAACCTAGCCTTATATGCTAATTTGATGTTAGACATCAAAACGAGAATATATGACACTAACAAAACAAAGACTTTAGACACAGTAAACTTACGGCTGACTGGAATGCAGAGTGAAGATGTGTCAGAAATGGGTGTCTTGTTGCAAGAGCAAGAACTCTTCTTTCTACCATAGTGCATTCAACATCATCATCTTCTAAAACTACATCCTTCTTCAGTGCTTTAATAGCAAAGAATTCCTTTGTTTCTTTGAGTTCACAGAGTAGCACCTTTTAAGGAAGTAAAACATACATATTTTTATGGACATTATTTTGGACAGTTTTTTAAATTGGTTGCTCAAATAACTTTGTATCACACTCTGATTTGGTTAGAACTATGTACCAACCTTTCCAAAGCTGCCTTTTCCCAGGACCTTTAGAAGTGAGAAATCTTCAATGTGCCACTGCTTCAGCTCAATCTTGGCCACTTCTTTGCGCATGCTGGTAGTCCTCTTAGGGACAGGTGGAGAGATAGCATCCCATAACGCTTCATAGATTCCCCCCGAGTCTTCTTCATCTTCATCCTCAATTTGAGCATCCCCATCAGACATGGCTAGATTAGCAATCTGCTGCTGTGTTAAGCTGATCTTTTTCTGTTGTTTTGCAGCCTAAATGAATATATACAGTGCATAATTATAACATTGTTACAAACCAGGAGCAAACCCAGGAGAAGAGAAAACTTTTAGTTAAAAAGAAGGAAACAGGAAATTAGATATAAGTTCTCCCACACTGTTACTTAGTGGGTGACATTTTCACACCTTGGCGTCTTGTACAGCCTCAGCTAGCAGCTTCTGGTTGATGCCACAAAGGTTTGGTACATGTTTATGGCACTTGTGATGACAGTTCATGTTACAAGCTATAAGCAGTATCATCATCATAACCATCATCATTTAAAAAACAGCACACAAATTTACTTCCTTATATCATATCTTTATGGGGATCACATTTAACATTCCTCTAACAGAGAGTCTTAAAGATGTTCTAATTGACACTTTCTAATCTGTTTGCATTTGTTCACTCAAGTATAAAAAATTACTAATAAAGACCCGAAAGGTGTACACTTATAAAATAGTTTACTTTTGATTATGTATATCATCATTTATTTTTTACAACCATCTAAATATGATAATCACCACTATCATCATCATCAACAGCATGTTTTCATGAGGATTATCATCATAATCACAATCACTAATTACTTTAATCCAAACAGTACCAAAGGTACATTCTTCTTCTCAAACTGTTGAGTTATGGTTAGGTGAATCATCCTACCTTCGCATTTGAGACCCTGCCTGAATAGGCCGTAGAGTAATGACCCACAATGGTCACAGAAGGTTGGACTTAAATAATTATTGACTTTAAATTTGTGCGGCATATTAATATTGAATCTTTCCTTGAGCAACTGCAAAAAAAGTGAAAAAAAAAAGGAACTGAGACAATACATAACTTTCTTAAACCCCCACATTTCAAAATAAATATTAACTGGAAATTTGCTTGTTTACCTTGCTTTCTTCGTGGTCCTGTGCCCCAGGACACTTGCTAAGTATTTTATCATGACATTTTTTATGACATGTTAGGGAACATACTGAAAGAGAAAAACTTAATTCAGTATCAAATTTACCATTAAATAAGAAAAAAATAAATAAGTACTTACTTGAGCATTGATATCCTTGCTTGCCAAAGCCCCTAGAGAAAAAAAAGAACAAAAGCTCGGTATCAAATCTGAAAGTGTGTCAATGTGCCTTTCTCAGTATATTTTAATCATAAGAAAATTGCCAGTACGGGCATATCTGTGACCCCAGATTTCGTATTGTCTTTGTATCATACCCTCCTTTATGCCTGTAGCTAGAATTTTGGGTGGGATGAGGGGGGTGGGTTGTTTTTTACCCATTTAGCGAGAATTTCCTCTTAGGAGGTTACTATTTCTAGCTTGCTATGGCTCTTAGTTTTCTCATTTGGGTGGACCTCTGAATACGGGCCTAACTTCTGCCAGTATTATAAGTCCTGTTATAGCCCTGATTTGACATGGCAACCATAACCTGTAAAATCATTTTTTCTTACTGTCAAGACATTACCATAAAAAGTCCCTGCAAATTGCACAGAAAACAGGCTGTCTGAAGAACCGGGCCACCATCTGATGTCCTCTCATGATATGCACCTTCTGCTTACGCATGGCACCCCTTCTCCCAGTAAGACCACTGTGGTTTTCATGAGGTTTTCCTTCCTTGTTTGGATCATCTGAAAAATGAAAACATCATAGTCAAACAGAAACAGAAGTGAAAACATACAAATCAAAATGCTGCAAACACATAAATATATATTTTTTCATTTAATCATTTTATTACCTAAAGAGTTCCAGTTCATAAATAATACATCGCCAATTTAGCTAACAAATATGGTGTGAGTATGCTAAGGTTGTATCTTTATGTTTCTGAGTTGAAATATCAATACCTAGAACTTCTTCAAAATGACGAACTTGTACAAGGAGTTTACCACCAGGCATAAGATCAAGCTAGGGGAAAAGCACACAATAAATCAATAAGAAGTTGATGTGTTATGGCATATCCCAACGGATTCTTCAATTTATCAAAAGTATACAGTTGTTGAAGTGCCATAAATTTTCCCAGAGGTAATACCCCCCCCCCTAGATCTGCTGCTGTTGTTTAACCATTAACTTTGTAAAGCCATGGTTTATTGCTCATGCATGCCTTGATGCAAATTCATTTAACACTAATCCTTCATGAAAAATGCCTCTTAATGGTTGACGCAGGAGCTATGAAATAAGTGACCTTACACAACTAGCTTTCTGTACCTTAACAATGTCTGTGGGATAAACAAATTGGAATTGCTTAAAGTAACTTAAATACTTTTTTATATATTTATTTTCTAAAAACTTGCTTTCAATTTGTGTTATCCATAGGAAAAGAAACAAAAACAAAACAAAAACGAGAAAGGTTGAACCTGACCTTTATAACTACTTATTGTAACTACTTGCACATATTAAAATACCAATATAGAGAAATTAAAAATTTATTAAATCAACATATGCATGTAAGTACTGATGCAAGCAACCTCTTGTGATGTAATGCTTGAACATAACCAATCGCAACAATAAATAAGCCTTTAGATCCGTAAATACGGGAAGTCACTATTCATATCCAATTCAAAATCGACCGGTTTTTCGGGGAATTAATGACCCATGTACTGTGACTGACTTCAACAATTTGACACTGTTAATCTAGTCACGTCTAGCGGAAAAATAAATAGCAAGCCAATTGCGTAAAGTGCGAAGTCCTTTTTTCGAAAGCATTATATCCACGTACCATTTTACTTATACTTTGAGTACTAAAATTAAAATATGTTTGATTTCAATACTTTAAATGGAACGTAATACCACAAAACTAAAAGGAAATTTGCATTTGAGTAGATACTATTACATATTTTTCCTCTATTCGTTTAAAAATAAAAAAAATAAATGAAATATTCAAAATGTACAGAAAATAATATACATCAGCTTAAAAATATTCTCCTATGTGCTTACCCAAACACTGGAGAATCCATCGTGTCTGCATTGATCTACCAAAAACTGAACTCCTATCGTCACCTCAGCTAGAAGATGGTCAGGTTTCTCTCTAACCACGATTGTTATAACTCTACCCTCGTAGTTATGAGTATCAAAGCACTTATTCCACTCGGGGTAAATTGTCTTCTTTTTCTGCACAAGGGTAATTCCTTGGCCTGCAGTCATCACCGCTTCTTTGATATGAACCCCGCAAAATGGATCGAACATCCCATCTTTCACCCAGTCTGGGCTAGGTTTCACTTCGATTAGTTTTACACGAATAAATCCCATCTTGAGAGAAACAGTTGTGCAGCCCAGAGCTGCCTAGACTATAGTTCTGCTCTTAGGTGGTAGGAAGTTTTCATATGCGGTGTAATTCCTTCCTAAACTCGCTCGATACACTAATGTTTCCCAAAGCAGTGATGACTTTAGTTTGAGGAGGCCGCTACTCATGACCGCGGGCTTCTAAGAAGGGAGACCATATATGGTGCCATTTACGTCACACAACAGCGGAAGTGAAGATAATAGCAGCTATCCGTCATAATTTGCTATCAAGGTACCAAAAAATGACGGTTTATCCAAGAATACAACAAAAAATCACAGTCATGATTGGGGTTCAACAGGGCGTTGCTATTTTACAAATGACGTCTTACTTGCCTCTCACCGGAAACCATGGTAGTACAGACCCAAAAGCCCTAAAACGATAAGAGAAAAGTCACAACAATGCTGTGTGAGTTACTTGAGTTTTGGAAACTTCTTTCACAAATATATATACAAAAAAAGTTTTATTGCATTTTCCGTTGTTGTTCCGCTAAACTTCAAGGCGCAATCACCGTTTCTATATTTTTCCGCCGAAACGGAAAGGCGCGCCTTCCTGTGAGATTAAACACCTTGTGTACTGATGTCAACAGGATGGGGCATGGATGGAGGGAACATTATTCAGATATCACCGCCGATTTCACTCTTGCAGGACAGCGAAAGACCGTCTTGCATAACAGTAAAAGAAACCGATATTTTTTTAAACGTTGCTCACGCAATTATTATTTTGTCTTTTAATATCATCCTGCATTGTTTCATTTTTTGTTGGTCATTTCACGCGCGCAAAGTATAATTTTTAATCTTCGCGCCAGGCGCATTATAGACACGCTTCGTCAATAATAAAAGAGACTATGTCGTCTCCGAATCAAGTCAAATAAAAAAAAAAACAACAGGTATGGACAGAAAAGTCTTTAGTAAAGACCCTTTTTATTGGCAAAGACTGAAAACAGAATGCGGAAGCGTTTATCCATAATTGCGCAATGGGACCTCGAATACGGCCTCGAATACGACGTATATCCGAGTAGAATGATTACCTCGAGAGACCAAAATCAAACTCAGTGTTGCTACGGGAGCCCTGTGGCCGGTTTACATTCTTATCGAACTGCACCATGGGAGCCCATGGAACGCCTTCTCGAAACTGACCTTTCAAGGATCAAAAGTTTGTTAGAATCCACTATTTTTGCCCAAATTTTTATCCGCAGCAACAGCTTCCAAAAAGCGTTAGGACGCTTTTCTTTGAAGTGTTGTCCTGTGTCTCAGTCTTTCGCGGACGTCACTCTTTTCTTCAAATGTTTTTTGATGGCTTCCAAGCAACGAAAGCTTGTTCTTCACATTGATGTGAACAACACAATGTTTGTTGGGGACTCCAAAACCAAGTTAACTGCATTAGAGGGAGTTCTCAATGAATACATGACTGAGATCGTATGGGGAAGGAAAAACGAAGAAGATGAATGGGTCCCTGTGGAAAACCCCATATCCAGCAAGCCTGCAAGTGAAAATGTTATCTCGTATTACAAATACGCCGAAGAAAAATACCAAAACGCTGGAAAGCCGCGATCCGAATTCAAAGAACATGCAAGGCAATTTACATTTGAAGAAATCGGCAAGAGATTTCGACCGTACGTGGAAAAGGTAAAGGAAAGACTCGAGTGTGATGCGCCTGTAGTTGATGGAATCATTGATCCACTAATCCTCAAAGAGCCACATGGCATTTATTATCGCATAGTACCATCCTTTTTTAAGCTTATCACCAATCTCATAGAGAAAGGCCAAGAGTTCAGCATCATTCTCCGCACATTCGGAGGGGATGGAGAAACTGCATTGCAAGCAGTGAAGCTGTTCATTGACGGCTTGCATCCTGTCTTCGGCTTTCCAGAAGGAAAATCTCTAGATGTTTCATTTACACCTTACCAAATTACTGGATGTGAGGAAGGACTCTCTGTCAGAACATCTGACAACAAAAAGTTAAATTGTCCAGAAAAGGTATATGTTCTGTTCAGTGAGAAAGCAGGAGTCCATCTATTCCTGGATGACTATGAATGGTGGAAGAAACAAGGGTATGTTAGTTCAGCAGGCAAGCCTCTATTAGTTGACCCTACTGACTCAAGCATCCATCACATTATGTTTGATGACAACATCAGAGCATGGGACCCTTCAGATAACATTGTCAACTTGATGGTACGAAAAGAAGGAAAATTCCAAGAATGTGATCCCAAAGAATTAGACGATGTCTGCCTTGTTAGAACACAACTTTTTGAGAGTGTGCTTGATGAGGATTACTTCATCGAGAAAGTAGAGATGTGCCAACATAATTATCAGAATTATCTCCAAAATGCCAATAAGTAGCCAAGTAGTAGAATCGTTGATAGATCATTTTTAATCTTTAAGTCATCTTGTGGATGTTGAGGCCAAGGACTGAGGGACAACATTGTTTAATCATCTTATCCTTATTGCAATTATATATCCATTGGTAGCATTGCATCTGAAAAAAAATATGGTATGGGCAAACCTTATAACACTTAATTTTCGTGATATCAAAATTTCATGATTTTCAGATGGCGATATTTCATGACACTAGTGTACTCACTTTATTCCTTGCATCCCAATTTTTGAGTCACTTTGCGAAATTTAAGTGACATGAAAATAAAGTGCAAAAAGGTAATTAAAATTAAATTGGTAAGCGCTTTTTTAGAAGACTTTGGTAGGAGGGGAGCAGGTGGCATGCTAACCTGTGGAAGTAAATCATAGGTAGAACATCACAGCAAACTTAAGCCCTGTGCAAACTGCGCCAGCACCTGCCAGCATTGCAGTCAAATTTTTGCTCGACTGACCACAAGACAAAAAAATGTCAGAAAGTCCATTTCCTATTTTGATATTTCCTTTGTCCTATAGTCAGTCAAGCGAAAATTCGCCAGCAATTCTGGCAGGTGCTTGGGCAGTTTGCACAGGGCTTTAGTATGGTAGGATTGTATTAGACTGGTCTAGGAACTTGTTTTTTTGTTCGTTGCTGTTCAGTTCCTATTTATGGGTTGTATCTTTTCATTTCTCAAATTTAAATTAGATTATTGGAAAAAGAATTAGGAATTTTATGCTTTCAATGACTACAGTTACTATCATCGATTGTAATTTGTTAGCGATTTTTGGCTAGAGAAGGGTTTTTCCTTATTTGGAATGTACATCCAAGGACAATTGACTCAAACCGTCCCTCTGTGGGAGTCGTTGAACTGTCTTGAATCAAAACAAAGATGGCGTATAAATGGCATTTTTTGCTGTCATCAGATGTACTGGTTGCACTCTTGTTTGTCTCTTGCTAAGAGAGGACATGTTTCAACTAAGTGCCGGAAAAGGAAGTAGTAAATGCACATGAAATTTAACGGGAAAGTTATCGATGTTTGCCTTGTGATTCCCAGGTCTGAGAACATCCAATTCAGATACAAAATGGACACGGTTAATAATTATATAAGAGTGGTTTCTGTATTAAACACAAGGGCTTATACAATGCGAGCCAATCAGTTTTGCTAAAGGATGGTGTGCATTTTAACAAAAGGGGACAGTATGCTCTTTATAGGAGCTATAGGGGAACACTCCTTAAAGCAATTAATTTGCTATAGCTTGCAAATTATGGAGAGGACGAAACAATAGTGAACTTTTCGAGTACAAAATGTTTATTCCACTTACCAAATAATTTTAGCAGATGTCAATTTGACTGCTAAACATTTAAGACACCACAAATATGTTGATTTATTAAATACACTAGCTTCAGAATTGCTATGTTGTATGTAGCAAAGCAACATGGGTAGGTAATTTCAATAATAATAATAATAATTTAGGTCACGTGAGGTACCGGAAGATTTCGCTCTAGCGGTAGCTGGACTATTTTGAATTGTTTCTCCCCGGACAATACTTTTAAATATTTTGTATCTTTTTTTTCCTCTTTTTTTTTAATACTTTTCTTAAGCCACATTTGTAAATAGTTTTTCTAATATTAATTGTACATATATTTTTCAGAATTTTGAATAAATTTTATTATTATTAAAATAAAATAATAATAAATTAAGCCAACTTTGCTCGCTAATACCTAATTTCCTTATCTTCTACATTTCTGTAAAAAGGAATTCCTTGTATGCGGAATCTTGAGCTTATATATTAAGAATTGGAAAATTCCCGCCATTTTTTCCCTCTTTCGAGTGCCCTGCTAGGACAAAGTCTATTGTAGCCTCGTCCCCAGGCTCCTATTCGCTCCACGGCTCCTAGTGACATCACATTTGAATTCCAGTTTGCCCATTGAATGTCAGCGCTACAACAATCCGCCACATTGAAAATAAAATTTACCGCGTTGCATCATGGGGCTATGAAAAAGAACTGACAAAGGGAAAGCCTTGGGACGAGGCTAAGTCTAATGGGGAATAATTAATGCTGTGCTTATGGACGTTTGCATGCTGAGGTTGACTCAATAGGCCAATTCCTTGTTCAGGCATCACCGAGTGAGAAATAAATTTTCTAGTAAATGGCCTCATACTCTCCAATGGAGAACATTTTTACCACCCAAGCTTATTCAAATATTGTTTTCAGGCTTATTCTGGGTTCTTGTATCTGAAGATGTATTGCTTGGCTTTGGGGCAAAAAGACTTGAGAACTTTTTCTGTGTTCATTCATTTGTTTACAAATTGGTCAAAAATCAAGGTTGATATTTTGACAACAGAGTCGATTCTATTACATTTCTTGATGCCCTTCTGAAGGTTATCTATGTCTTGGATGAATCAGTGAGAATCTGATGCCTAGTTTCCTTTTCTGATGAGGATTGGATGTGGTAACACTGCCCCAACTACGCAAAACGGTACAGGACCAGCGAAGAGATTCCCAGGGACTGCAACCAACCAAGGGCACCTGATCAAGGAATGTTCTGAGCCACCCAAGGTCAGGCCTGTACATCGGCAGGCAAAAGCCAGCTTAAAAATTCTCCACCTCATGGTCGTCAGCCAGACCATAAACGATAACAGTAACGGCTATGACCTTGTAATTCAAAATGGTGAAGTAGTTGAGAAAAGCCCACAACAGTAGTATCCCAGTCAACAGTCTCTCAGACACTGGCTTCATGGTGGAGCTTTGAGGAGCAAACTTGCTGGAGAACCCCCTAAATTGGTTTCGCTGGGTTGCCAGTGGAGGTTGATGAAGTGGTGGTGAAGGACTGTGCCGTTCTGAGCGTCTGGCAACCAGGGGTCATCGGCACCATCAGTTGGTGAGCTACCCTAATTTCCCAAGATCCTACAAAGGATCAGCAAAGAACTGGGGTGGTAACCACAATACCTGGGTGTCAACAGGGAACACGAGTGCAGTAGTAGAGCCTGTTGAGGTAACCTCACAGTGATAAACACTCTTGAAGATAAATCACGGTCCTACTACGTCATCCAGGTGATAAACCATAGGATCTACTTGAATCTGCATATCAAGATCGGTGGCAAGAGAAGGCAAAGCGATCATGGCAGAGGAACTGTTTCGCTATGAGGGAAATGAATTGACAGTCTCTTGTTGTCTCAGTGCTGACACCAAGCAGCCAACCAAAAGGCACGCTCGGGACACAGTGCAGAGGCAAAACAGCAATAGTTCCTAGACAGGATCACACTCAGCAACTTTCTTGGCACCGAACTTCAGAGATGTCATCAGAGGTTACCACAAAAGAGATTGAGCAACACCAGTGTTATCAGCCCAAGCAGGAGCACTAACGCATCCCGTCATTCTATCAGGTATCCAGAGATGTGTTGACTACAGGAATCTCAACTCAAAGAATAAGGAGTCCTGGAGGTACACAAAAAGGGAAGACACTTCACCAACATCAATTGGTGGCAGACCCCACCAGCTCGTCACCAGACAGCCGAAACCGAATGCCATTTGGGCCTCAGAACGCGCCCGCTATATTTCAACGAGTGATGCAGTGTTTATCCTCGTAGCAAGCACTGGCACTGGTCTTCTGGAAATTGAAGCAGCAAACCTTTTGTCATCCTCTAAATTTCTGAGTCGGTCACACATATCTTCAAGAAAACTATTCATCATCCTATTTTCCATTCTGGCGTATCCTCGAGACTTGAGACTTTCCAAAAGGAATAAGCAATAAAAGTATAGGCTGTCGGTCAATTTAACAAAATAACACAAAATCTTCATATTATAATTTATTTATTTACATTTCTCATATAAAATTGTAACCTCATAAAATGGACTTTCTTAACCAAGCCTTCTGATAAATGTTAAACGACAGACGCTTAATTGTCAAGCAACAATATTTAATATTTCAATGACAATGCACCAAAAACTGTTTTCCGACTCTGTCAAATTTTCGTCTTTAATAAGACTTCTTCAGAGTTGAATACCAGATTTTGGTGCATTGTATTTATTCTTCTGGTTTACGGTAACGACTATTTAAGCCTTTTGTATTAATATTTCAATGAGAGATACCATGTTACTTGGGTTTACTCAAAATCCGTAAACTACAACTAAAATAAATAGATAATGGTAATTCAACGAATATTACATTTACACTGGGTACCAGAAATTGGAGATTTCCTCTGGTAACAAGGATAAAATCACTGTTGTCGTGAATGAAAAACTAGACTTGTAAATTGACAATCAACCGAAGGAATGGACGTATTTTCACGCCTGTTTGAGTTTGCGCAAAGATAAAAACATATCAAAGAAAATTGATGAAGTAGGAAAATTAATTCTCTCTGGTCAAATGTACAATAAAATTTCATGAAATCAATGAGATCGAAATGATTGAAGTCTATATAAGTTATGGCGAGTGTCAACATTTAAAGCTTGGGTCTGCCACCACTTCATCGTCACTATCCGCATCTTCCATCGTTATGTGAATTACGTTAAGGAGGGACAAGGCAATCAAGAATTGTGATATATACCTATTTCAAAAAACGTTGTCAGTGCGAAACGGCAAATGGCAGTTCTAGGACCGAAAGGAACCATGCTGAAGAGTATTGATAAATCAAACAATTATCCATTAAAGATCATCAATGTATATCTCTGATATTGCTAGACTTTATTTAACACCTTTAATTTTACTAATGATTAGTACCCAGAAGCACCGTTCGGGCTTAGAACTGCCATTTACTATTTGCCATTTGCCATTTGCACTGACAGTAAAATAGACCGTGCACCATCCATCATGTTGTATGATGTATTATGCCAATGTTTAGGAGCCAGTTTTTCATTAACATACAAAAGTTTATCACTAAGTATTATTTAATGCCAAAATAATCACAGGTATCAGTTAACATTGATGCACTCTGAGCTAAGAAACCTGATGCATGCTTTGGCGTTTTAACGGTTTATATTTTCTGTTCCTTACCAAATTGTTATATAGAGGTTCCACTGTAGGAGACTCAAAAACACTTAACGAAAAATACAGGAGTACAAAAGGATATTTTCCGTCTCTTTTTACGTGGCTTTGGTTTGGCCTTTGCGACAGGAGGCGTTTTCCTTCCCTTTGTAGGTTTTTTCTTTGGCTTCACAGGGATGGGAGCCTTGGCGATAGGATTCCCCTACAAGATAAATTATTAGCCCAACACAGCTATCACATTTAACAATATATCGAGATTTTAATCTTTAAAAACGCGGATATTGGCAGTTCTACCACACTAACGCGAAAATTAGTTGTCTGTACCGGGTTTTTATAAAGGCAAATCACTATTCTGGGTCAGGTTACTAGAAAGCTTTCAGGAACCCAACTCTAAACCATTTCAACTTCCCCACCTCTTCCCAGAACTCTTTGCGACGAGCGCGTGAAACAGAGGTTAGGCGTCAAAATTGCAAACAAGATAACAAAGTTTGTTTTTATCCTCGGTTTCACGCGCGCATCGCAAAGAGTTACGGGAAGTAGTAGGAAAAGTGAAATGGTAAAAGAACCAACAGACATTGCGATACCTCAGCATCTGTTATCGGTTGGGCATCTACGGCAGGACTGTCTCTGCCACTGTCCTCGCTATCATCATCTGGTGGGTCCAGCTGCATCATCATGTTCTTGAACTGATGAATAATACAACATAATTACTTACAACACAAGGTAGTCACCGATGGAAGATCAAAGTGACTGACAGGGTCGGCTCAGTAACAAAATTGGGTGGGATTATTTTTGTTGCATTTGGCTTTCCGACTCACACAGACACCTAATATACCAGTTTTATTGATAAAATGTGCACCAATCAGGGGGTTTTCCGAGAAAAAACACTTTTTCACTTTATCATATGAAGAAAACGTTGTCGTTTTGGGGGTCTGGTACCGAGGAATTCAAGTTTCTTTTCAAATACTATCTCCGATGACTAAAGATGGTCACAGTAACTGTTTTTCTCTTCTGTTTACAAGTTATAAAGTTTACGAAGCACCTGCGGTACGGCAACCCTTAAAAATGTCAAAATCGTGCAGTTTTTTCTAAATAAGGAATATATTAGTTTCCTTATATGGAAGTGACGGCGTTTGTGAAAAACAACAATTTTTGGCTAAATTTTCGTGATATGGCTGATCTTCTAACTTCTCTATTTGCTGGCCACTGTTAAAAATAAAACA